>NC_089830.1:25890229-26032729 GCF_035046505.1 Tiliqua scincoides
ACAGAACTCTTCTGCTTCTGTTTCCCCAACAATCCGTGTATATCCCTGTTGTGGGATCAGTCTCAGCGTGCCACAGAACTCTTTTGTGCTGTGTTTACCCATAGGGAAGACACCTCTTTATCACAGGACTCTTGTTGGCACATTCCCCAATCAGGTAGACAACTGATCTTTAGATCTTGTGGCCTGAGCCGCAACCAATCTGTCGGTCTTTCGGATATCACATAATCCCAGGACTCCTTTTGTGTGTGTTTGTTTTCCATGAAGGGATGAGGCTATCCCAGCTGAGATAGTCAAGCCAGTTCCCAGCACTCACCTTTATGTGTCTCCACCCCCCTCTGATTTCTTCCTGCAATCATCTTCCTCTGATGTCCCAATACTCTCTCACCTACTTTTCCTTTCCCTTCCAGAATGCTTGTGTGTGTAACTTTAAGAAAAGCTTTTCTTTCTCCCTCTTCTGTTCTTCTCCTCCCATTAACCCCACTTTGGCTGGATGGAATTTTAGCACCCTTTCTTGGTTCTCTCCCCCCCCCTTCCCCACTTTCAACTGCTAATCTCCCAGGCCTCTCTCCTTGTACCAAACAATTCCTCAACAGTGTGTAGGAGTGGGTGAGTCAGGGAAAGGGGAAAAGGGAAGAGAGTTCTCCTCCACTGATTCTGTCTTTCTCTCTCTCTTTTTTTTTTTTGGAGAAGTCAGCATTTTTGGAGAGGGGCACTGCAGAGTGAGGAAGTTTTCATGATCATAATTTTCTCTCTCTCTCTCTTTCTTTTTCCTAGACTTGTTTGGAAAGGCAGAGCTAGAAGCAGCCCAGGTTTGCCAAGAAGTGGGACGATCAGGTGCCGATTTTGAAAGACTGGAGACAACAAGGGTGGAAGACTGATCGGCCCTGGGGAGTGACAAGTGAAGCCAAAGTTGGAAATTTGAGGCGCAGAACATTCGCTTGGCTCCCTTTTGGGTCTTCCCCCCCCCCTCCGCTTTTGGTGATATGGACCAATGTTTCGAGCCGGGAAATTATTCTGACTTTCCACCAGGATTGTTGGCAAGTTGAATTTTCTCCTCTTTTTGCATCCATCACTCAGTCATTCTCTGGGGTGCTGACTTCACCGCCAATTTCGTCACTTGTTTTCTAGTACAACTTCAGCGATAACTTTTTGTCCGGTGGACCCAGCAAACTTGGGACTTGGACACTGGAGAGAGACCGTCGCTGTCTTTCTGTGGCTCTCACCCTTCTGCCAATGAGCCGCTAGATCACCTTCGGATCTGGTATCTGGTGGGAGTCTTCCTGTTTGGGGAAAATGGGTCAACTTGGCCGGTCTTTTTTCTCCTGCTTTCTGGCTTGTTGGATGGGCATCAGCAGTGCCCAGGAAGGTGAGATTTGTTGTGTTCTTGTGAAAAGAGTGACATGCTGTTGGAAGCATGTTGGAAGCATGTCTCCGTAGTAGTGAGAGAGAGGGAGGGAGCAGGAGTGGACAGATACAGGAGCCCAATTGCTGACATGATGTGTTGATTAGAGTGCTGAATGCGGCCCAGGGAGACCTGAGTTCAATTCCCTGGATAGCTGCTGGATAGCCCTGGATAGCCACAAGAGCTTAATCTACCTTGCAGGACATTGTCAAAACAAAATAGAATCAATACTTCCTTTGGGCATGTTGCTTGCTAGATAGCCTTGGGCAAGTCCCCTTCCTTTGGCAGAGCCTACCTAGCAAGGTTGTTGCAGGGATAAAATGAGGGGAAGCCAATGTGTGCTGCCTTGGGAAGAAAGATGGGATAATAAATATTATCAATAACAAGCATATTCGTTCCACAGAGCTCAAGGTGGCATGCTCACAATGACCCTACGTGGTCAATTAGACCAAGATGTAATGACCCAAGGCCACCTTGTGAGTTCTGTGGCTGAACAGAGAATTCGAACTCGGGGTTCTTCATCCAAGCCTGACACTTTTTGCATGCCACATGCCTGGGCTCTTGAAATGCATGACGAAATAAATGTTATGGAATTTGAGCAAAACAAGTCACCGCCTTTCATCTCCGAGTCTGGGGATCACAGGGGGCTGACAATTTGGCTGCCCAAAGTTGGACACTTCAGAGGGGCCTTGGTCTCCAGGAATTTCCCTCTCCAGGTGTCTCCAGCTGGGCCACATCAGTCACTGCTGCTCAGTCTCAATCACCTCTGGGTCTAGAAGGGAAACCCAACACCTTTTGACTCGGGCGTTACAAGCAACAACAGGGATTGTAACTGGAGCTGAGAAAGATGTTGCTGCAAGGGGGGGTCCTTGGGGAACCAGTAGTGAACCAGTGGTTCGGAGCTTAAGGGCAGGCTCCATTCACCCACCCAACGCCTCCACCCAACTGACAAGTATTTATGCAATGAAACCGACATGCATGGTGTTTTAATGAGCTTCTTAAGAAAAAAATGGAAGTCTCTGCCCCAAGGAGTTCGCAGTCTACATTTGTCCTGGAAAATACATGAGCTTAGAGCTCTTTCAGTTGGGAGCTAAATGGTTCACCAAAAAAGTGGATTTTGAGGTGGGATTTGAATGCAGGGCAAGAAAAGTGGCATAGGTATTCTGGGAGGATGGGCCAGTTATGGGGGCCATAAAGTGCTTGTGCTCAGATCCCCCAGAGATGACTTCTCTGCCCCCCCCTTTTAAAAGTTGGAGGGTGGTCGCAGTATAAAATTGTGTATATCCTTTCACTGTTGGATGAAGGGATGATGATTGATTGATTGATGAAGTGGCGATTCAAATCCATCTCAAGGATCACGATGACCAGAACTCAGAGAGTTATTTTCAATCAAGCCCTGGCTTTGAGTGTCTGATATCTGTGTAAAATGACGTTTGATCCCGAACTGTGAAGAGCAAAGGGTGAGCCCAGATGCCAGGAGTTGGACTACCTCTTGATGCCTTACACAGCCTTCTCTTCTCTGCTTGATTAATCTGAAATACCTATTATTACTCCTTTCTGGGACTGTATTTGTAATTCGAATCTTCACCCTGCCCATAGAACTGCACTGAATGAGGTGCTAGGGAGATCTTTGACCTGTCTTTAGCTACCCTAATTGTACAACAGGCTGGGCGAAGGGTTGACGGATCAGTCTCCTTCCTGAGCTTGTGCCCTTACATGGAGCCTCAGAACTGACTTTTGTGAGATGTTTGAATCATCTGAAATATGTGGCAGAAAATGGGTGGCTTTCGCTGTCTTTCATGCCAGGGGAGTGAGTGGCCAAGTCAGGTCATTTGATGTGCTCTTAGCCATGAGCCACTGCGAACAGAGAAGCATCCCTGCCTAAGACGGTCAGGGAAGGGCCCTTCTCTGAAGCACTGGAGAGCACCTGCCCTTCAGTGTAGGCCATGCAGAGCTAGACAGGCCAGGATGAAGAAGAGCTTGAGGGACACATTCTTAAATACAGGTATTCGGAGGGCCTAGCTGGAAACTTGGGCTCTGCAGCAGAGGGAAACAGTGAGTCCCTGTGAGAACTGATGTCCCTGGAAACCAACAGTGCTGATGTCCCCTGTGAAACCAATAGTGCCATCTTCTAGGGAAAACAGTCTCTTGAACTGAATCCGCCTCTGTGCTGGTGTCCTGTCCGTGCAGCAAGATCATATTGCCCAACAGATGAGCTCATCTGGGAAAAGGGAATATGTCAGTGCTGCTGGAGTGAGCCAGGATCTGAGCTTTTGCAGAGTTAGATTTTAAGGAGGGCCTCGGAAATGGAGCCTCGCCTGTGTCGTGGGAGGGAGAGTTGAACTGTTGTTTCCTGGGCGCCAATCCATGAGCCAGATTAAGGCGTCCAGCCTGCTCCTCTTCCCACAAGGGGAGGATACCTGTGCTTCCCACGCCCACACACCTACCCGCAGTCCCCTGGTGGAATGTCGCTTCTTGAAGGAGAGGCCCCTGAGTTGAAGGAGGAAGGAGGCTGTTCTGGCGCTCCAAGACAGTAGAAATTCCCATGGTCAGAGACATCCACAGCAACGGATTTGAGCTGGAGCGTTGGAACGTGGAGTGCGGTCACTTCTCGTTGAGGCAGGGCTCCTGTGGTTTGAGTAGCTGCGCACACAGCTTACGGAACTCACAGCTACAAGACATAGTGCTATTTACTGGCTTAAGCCATTTCTGCCCAGCACTGCACATACATAACAGGGATCAAATGTGTACACCTGCGGGCTGAGCCAAAATGGGTTAAGATAGCTTTAAAGAAAGGTTAGACACAAGCATAAAGCTTGGTTTGAGAGTTATTAGCCAGGATGTCTCAGTGGGACCTCCATGTTCCAAGGCAGTCTATCTCCAAGTAACAGGTGCTGGGCGTAAGCAGTGGGGAGGGCTGTCAGTTTTGAGTCTTGTCTGTGAAACGCCCATAAGCATCTGGCTGGCTGATGTTTGAAAGCGGGATGCTGGCCTAAAGGGACTCTTGTTGTGATTTCCAGCAGGGCAACTGTTTGTGGACCTCACTTGTTAATGTACCTTTTATGTACAAATCGCTCTCTTTATGGCACATGGTGATCTTTGAACCATGATTAAGCTGGTCTCAGGATTAAGGTTGCCAACTTGCCAAAAAAAAACCCAACAAATTATGATTTAGCAGAAATCAGCAGGTGACGCTTTTCACGACAAGGGGATAAAAATCACCACTCACAGTTGTCTGCAGATCAAGTAGCCATTCAAGGCACAGGAGCTGGGGCTGGTAAGATAAGTTGGCAACTCCATGGGCAAATGATTGAGGTCAGCTGGTGACCACATTCCTTGTTCACTTAAGATCCTATGATTCAGTCAAGCTTTGAGGGATGCGGGGCTTCTGCTTTAGTGGGATGCAGCTGGCAACTTGAGGCACTGATGGGGGGGGGAGTAGAGGGAACCTCCCTCTCCAGCAAAGGACCTGCTCCCCACCCCAGCCAGCTTCAGTAATGGATATGATAATAACTAGCTCAGAAGGGCGGAGATTCAGTCTCCACCCTGAGGCCAGTGCCAACTTTTTCCTCCCAAGGCTGGGAGAGGCAGGATTGTTTACAAGCACTTACTCAGTGCTGTCACAGAGTTGAAAGGGGACCCACAAGGTCATCCAGTCCATCCCTCTGTGACTCCAGCAGCCCTCCCCTCCCTACTCCAAATCTATCCTCAGGGTGCTGCAGCTGTATAGCAGGTGCAGTGGCAGAACAAACATCTTGGGCAGGGTTGCCAGATATTCGTTCACAACAGCCCGGACAGTGCAGCCATACCGCTTTACGAAGCAATAGGTCCATTCCCCAAGGAGCTTACAGTCTAATACAGGGTAACAAGAGGGGCAAGGGAGAAGTCATTCTCATGTGTGGGTCAGAAAGAGAGTTGGGGTCTGTATTGGCAATGTGGAGGGTCTGCCTTTCATTCTGCCTGGAGAAGGGAGCAGCGTGAGGCCCACGAATGTGGTTTGGGTTCCTTCCAAGTCTGACTCTTTGTTTCTCATGCCCTGGAATGCGTCCCTCATTCCTTAAGGGTTAACACTGGCTGCAGGGCAGGCTATTCTAGGATTGATTTATTAACCAGCAGCCCCTCCTGCTGTATCCCACACACACTTCCCTTGATGTCTGTCTCATCCATGGCTCTTGCTATCAAAGAATGGCAGAAATCCTCCATCCTGATTTCACAGCCGGGAGAAGGGCTGATTCCCATGACAGATGAGTTAGCCTCAAAGGACTGCAACTCCTACTTATGTGTAAACTTAAGCTTAATGTGGATTAGATATCATAGCCAAGCAGCTCCAGGCCAAGTTCTACTGGCACCTCCAAGTGCATCAAATGCCACCATCCCTTTACCTGATGGTGCACCAGTTCCTACCCGCTCGACCCATTTCAGAAAGGAAGAGCCGAATGGACAGGAAGTGTGTTGGAGAGGAGAATAGTGGGCTAGAGTGGCCTCGGATGTTCTAGCCCACTGCTTTCTTCTCTTTCACACTTCCTGTTTGTTCCTTTCTTCCTTTCTGAATGCAAGAAGCAAGAGGAGGAGGAGTGATGGAGGTGGGCGTCCCCTGCTATCTTCTCCCCCAGGCAACAGCTGACCTCATGGATAGACCAGCCTTTCCATCCAGACAGCTTCCTGCTGAATGTGGATTTGAATCTGGGACTCCCCTATCACAGCCTAGCGCTGCAACCACAACTCCATGCTGGCTGCCTTTCCCTGACCCACCGTCTCCTGTGAGTTCAGCGCAGGTTATGGTAGTGTTCGCTCTGTCACCCCAAAGGAGCTCACAATCTGTGTAATTTAATGTAAGAGTTGGGGGATTAAAATGAAGAAAGACCAACTTTTTAAAAAATTACATTTTATGTAGATTAAAAATGAAGCCAGTGTAAATCTTTCTCGTTTCTTTGTATTGGTCAGATGTGCAACAAGGGGAGATACTTCACCTGCAGCAACTGTTACCCTGCACATGCCCAATCTTGTCTGATTCTCAGAAGCTAAGCAGGGTCAGGCCTGGTTAGTAGTTGGATGGAAGACTGCCTGGGAATACCGGGTGCTGTAGGCTTATACCATGATCTGGGAAGCTAAGCAGGGTCAGGCCTGGTTAGTACTTGGATGGGAGACTGCCTGGGAATACCGGGTGCTGTAGGCTTATAGCATGATCTCGGAAGCTAAGCAGGGTCAGGCCTGGTTAGTACTTGGATGGGAGACTGCCTGGGAACACCGGGTGCTGTAGGCTTAGACCATGATCTGGGAAGCTAAGCAGGGTCAGGCCTGGTTAGTACTTGGATGGGAGACTGCCTGGGAACACCGGGTGCTGTAGGCTTATACCATGATCTCGGAAGCTAAGCAGGGTCAGGCCTGGTTAGTACTTGGATGGGAGACTGCTTGGGAATACCGGGTGCTGTAGGCTTCTACCATAGTCTTTCGAGACTGAAGGTTGCCAACCACCAGAATTTTTGAAAATCATGAAGCTGCTTGGTGTCGTGGTGGTGTTTCTTCCAACTACAGGAGCTCAGTGGTTGAGCCCCTTTCTTCTTTGGGGAAGGCACCAGGTTCGAGTCCTCCCTGGATGAGGACTTCATATCCTCAAATGCAAGACAGAGGAGCTGGTTGATGGTTGACAGCAGGCAGTTCTGCAGAAGGAAGGAGTGGGGCCTTTAGTGCTGGGAGAGGCTGTTCCACTCCACCCTGGGCCTCAGGGCCTGCTGGGGGGGGGCAGCGTGCCAGGGGATTACCAGAACCATCATTAAGTGGGTGGGCCTCTGCTGCCGCCACTCCTGAAACCTGCGATAGTGAGGCAACTGGCCTGCCTAGCCTGTCCCCAAATTGTTACACCCAAAAATGCAAGATACAGAACCAAGGGCCAAGCTTACAATTTTGGACTTGACACTTTTTTAAACGATCACCTGTTATATTGGCAGGTTGAGCTGCTAATTTACAGCAGTAAAATTAGGCAAATTATGCCCCCCAAAAAGGCCAGGCTCTTTTTTTTCTGGTCAGTTGGCATCCTCAGGTCATGCCCATGGTATCATTTGATTTGGAATTCATCGGGACTGGATGCTAGAACCGTTTTTGCAAAGCCAGATCCCTGGAATATCTGAAATAATCCTAGAGCGTCTCTGAGCATGTGCAGGGTGCTTTCTTCTCACTCGTGAGCAACGGCATCCAGCCTCCCATTGCAGGTTCAGGAGGAATGATTTCTGAGTGGGAAGGTGTGGATTCCCAGGCTAGCCTCCCCGGGTTCCTTGGGGAAAGGTTTGACAGTCAAGCCAGCTTAAACCTGGTTTATTTTGAGTGAAGACGGAACCTGGCACTGGGTTTTATTCTGCTCATTGGTTAGCGAAGGGAAACGAGAACTCCTCTCCCAGCCTCACCCCCTTTCTGTTTCCTCTCTGTAGTGCCATTTCGGTGGTTAATTTTACTCTCACTTCCCCCTCCCCCCAGTTGCCTACTTCGAAAGCAATCCTTCAAATCTGACCTCCTCCTTGGGCAAGGATGTCAAGTTCTCCTGTTCCATCCATGCCATCGGGGAACCTCCTGAAATCAGCTGGCTGCGAGATGGCGCCGTCCTGGAATTTGCCGACAGCAACCAGGTCCAGGTTCCTCTGGATGAAGAAGCATGGATGACCACAAGTGAACTGAGGTGAGCTGGAGTGGATTCCTGGAGCGAATTCCCATGGCTGTTGACACTGTCATGAGGGTTATCTCTGCCTCTGGGTTGGCCAGATGTGGGCCTGAACCAGTGCTACTCATGTGTGCTGCGGCAGCCAGGGGTACCGCACGGCCTTCCCAGTTTGCTGGACTGAGATCGCATGAAATCTTGCACGACGCTTGCAAGCTCTCACACTGTTCTCACGAGATTTCACAAAATCTCATTGTGCAAGAATCTGTGCAAGATTTTGTGCAGTGTTGCTGCCTCCACTAGGGGGTACTGCCTTGTCCACTCTTGGACAAAGGGCACGGTGGCAGTTGGGAACCGCTGGTCTGAGCCCTTGTAATGGGCATGGTCCCCGAGTGTGTGTCCCAGCAGGCCTCACTTATGGAGCCACCCTGATTGGTGGGGAGGAAGATTGGGACAGGGGGTAGACTCCCAGCTACCCCTTCCAGTCAAGACAAAAGGAACAATGCCCCACAACCTTCCCACAATATGCGCAAAGTAGACCCGAAAAGAGCAGGGATTCTTTGGCCAGGTCAGTATCTGTCAAAGCCATTGTATGAAACGGGCAAACCCCAGAGCAGGGGTGCTCACACTTTTTTGGCTCGAGAGCTACTACTTTGAAACCCAGCAAGGCCCGGAGATCTACCAGAGTTTTTTTTACAATGTTCGCGCCATCATAACATATAACATTTATGTGTACAATGTATGTTGGTGTACCTTGAGCCCCACTGAGTATAACAGGACTTACTCCTGAGTAGACATGCCTAGGATTAGGCTGTGAGGCTGCAATCCTAGCCACACTTACCTGGGAGTAAGCCCCATTGAGTACAATGGGCCTTACTCCCAGCGTTTCCTCCCAGAGGCACCTGAAGGGGGGGATCGGCACTCCGCGATCTACTCATTTTGCCTCGCGATCTACCGGTAGATCGCGATCCACCTATTGAGCACCCCTGCCCCAGAGTAATGCACAGTCCCTCCTTGGCACTTCTGGTTCGGCTCAGGCCGTGAACGCAACGGCCTTCCGTCGTGCAAAGGGTGAGCCTTTTTTTTGCAGAAGACGGGGAGTTGGCTGCCAGCCTGTGGGTGTGTGCGTGGGGTTCGTAGAGAAACATTCTCTCCGCTTGCTCAACTGCAAAGCTGGCTGGCAGCCGCCTCCCTCTTTCCCTCCCTCGCTCCAACATTGTCCTGTTCTGTCCTGTCCATTCTCCTCCTTTCAGGGCCCGTTTGACGGACAGGCCAAGCAAAACAGGGAGCCGGGTGCAGGAGCCCGGAGGCATCCAGGACCGTGGGATATGCGGGATGTTTGTAGCAGGGTGCTAAATGTTCGTCCCATGCCTCAGTCTCTTCCAACCCAGGTCCAGGATGCGTTAAAGATGGAGCTTGGTTTGGTCACATGATGTTTGTTGAGTGCCCTCCAGAAGGGATCTTGCAGAGCTGGAAAAGGGCCCCAAAACGGTCAGATAGCTGGAGCATCTTCCTTGGGAGGAAAGGTGACAACATCTGGGAGTGTTTAGCAGAGGATCAAAAGCAATCGAGGGCAGTGTGATTGAAAGCAGAAACTTATGCTTGCCTACTCGGAAGTAAGCCCCATTATCTTCAATGGGGCCTGCTCTCAGGAAAGTACGTAGAGGTTCACAGTCTGAGACTTATAAATTGATGCCTGGGGTGCGGAGAGAGAAACTTTAAGTCCCTCTCTTGCAACCCTGGACCCAGCGGGCATCCAATGGAACTGAATGGCAAGGAGATTTAGGGGCTGGCCACTTCTCACGCAGCACACCGCAAGCCTGTGGAATGCCCTGCCACAAGATGTGGTGGCGGCCACTAGCTTGGATGGCTCTGAAAGGGGATTGGACAAAGTCACGGGCAGATTTGTCTATGGCTACTGGTCAGGATTTGTCTATGGCTACTGCTGGCTCCGTGTGCCAACAGCAGATTCAGTGGCAGACTGACTCTGGATACCAGTTGCAGGGGAGCGAGGGTGTGCTCTGACTTGCGGCTTTCCAGAGGCAGCTGGTGGGCCACTGTGGGGAAGAGATGCTGGACTGGATCCCCCCCCTTATGAGCACAACCAGCCTGCTGACCTACCTTCAAGGTTTGTTGCAGGGGAAATGATATCATATGAAGCTCTTTGAACATGATGCACAAAACTAGCTGTGCTTCTTTGCAATTTGGGTGTGTAGCTCTGTGAACAAGGACAGGGTGTCTTAGGGCTTCCCCCCACCACTGTGTTGGTTACATTCCCCCACCCCCAGCTGCTGTTTGCCCCTTGGGGGGAAAACCTCCCAAATGATCCTCTTTGGGTCCCCATCTATGGACACTTGAAGGCCTTCGATTAGCTCCTCCAACATCTGTGGCTCACAGCCCAATCCTATGAGTGTCTACTCAGAACTAAATCCCATTGAGTTCAATGGGGCTTGCTCCCAGGAAAGTGCAGATGGGATTGCAGCCAGGAACTCAGAAGCTCCATTTCCGTTGAACTGCCATCTTTGTGAATTGTTCCCACGCGCCCCCCCCCGTGGCCCCCCCATCTTTGTTTCATTAGCTGCATGGGCTCAATGAAGCTGGTTTCAAGTAGACTCTTTGTGAAGCTCTCGCATTCGTCTCCCATAAACAGCCAAAGAGACAAAGCATCAGCTGAAGCAAACAAAGGGGGTTCAAAGAGCTTTGTAGAATAAACACAAGCCTGGCCCATGAGAGGCTTTGTTTTTGTTTGTGGCGGCTGCTGCTGGAGCTGCAGTGGTAGGAAGAGGCAGCTGGTCCTCCAGAATGGGGTGGTGGTGGGAGGGGGGAGAAGCCAGGGAGTGGACCACTGGACAATTGCCCGGGGAACGCTTCAGGTCTGCTGCTGGTGATCTTTGCATAGGATGCTAGACTGGTTGGATCTTGGGCCTGTGGTTGGCTGAAACCTCCTGGTTCCTGAGGTGGTGTGCTGAATACACACATACACCCCCTCCGTGATGCACCTGTTCCACTTCTCCTCTTCACCCTGTCCCCTAGATTCAGAAAGGGATGAGGGAGACAGAACAGAAGAGAAGGTGCAGAGAAGAGAGTGCAGGCACTCTTGCGTCCTCCACACTTCCTCTGTTGCTGTGTCGTCGTTGTCCCCCTCATATTTCCAATCCAGGGAGGATGTGTGGAGGAGAAGTGAGTGATGACACTCTAGCCCACCACTCTTCTCCTCCACCACACTTCCTCTGTTGCTCTGTTCCCCTCTCACATTCCTGGTCCAAGGAGGAGCAGAGGCTGGTGTATCACCATGCAAGGGGAGGGCAGCACTTGGGCACTCCTCCTCTGGCCCCAGGATGTCCTGGGTCAAGCCCCGAGAAGAACATATTGGTCCTGATTCTGGTGCGAAGCCAAATTCATTCTTTGCATGTGGCTGTTCTTGTCTTCCCCACCAGCATCCCTTCCGTGCAGCTCTCAGACATGGGGAGCTACCAGTGTGCCGCCCTGGTGAATGGATCAGACGTTCTCTCTGAAGAAGCCCACCTGAAACTGGAAGGTAAACACTATTGGAGTGCGCACTGGTCCAATTTTGACGTAGGTCCTGCTGCAAGTTTCCGTATAGACTTCTGCCCCAAGGAAGGAACAATAGATCGTGGTTCACTGCCACGGAGGGGCAGTAGCTGACTTGGGATATGGCATCCCAGAGGTGTTTCAGCAGAGCTAAACCAGAGAGTGGTCTCTGGCTTAACTTTCTGGTCCTTGGGTATACTAGAGATCCTGGCAGAGTTTCGGCAGAAATGCAAAACTCTGCTCCTGCATGAAAGCCTTGACGTTTCAGCCACTCCTGATTTACAAACTCTGTTTTTCACATAAAGTTTTTTTTTCCAGAAAACAAATTCAACGTTGTTTATTTTATTTTTATTTTTTTAATATTTTATTTATTTATTACAGATACAGGTAAGGAAAATGGGTTATACTTAGGGCTGGTACAACACAGGTTACACATGAGGGTATTGGCCCTAGATTACAACATGCATCATTCAATAAAAACAACAACACAGTAATCATCAATACAAAGGCTATCATATTTATCAGTATAAAAATTTGGATTTACTGAAACACTCAATATTGTTTAACTAAAATTATCTATCCAGTCATAAAAAGACTTCCAATATTTTCTTACTCTATGTAAATCTCTCTTTCATTCTTTCTGTTAAAACTTCCATTTCTGCTATTTCATAAATTTTGTCTAGTTGGCACATCTGTAGATTTCCATTTTTGCGCAAACAATATTCTTGCTGCTGTAGCAATATGTACAATAAGGTATTTCTTACATTGGTCTTTAATTTCTAATGTCACATTTAGGAGGAATATTTCTGGTTTGAATGGTAATACACAATGCAATATCTCTTGCAACAATTTATGTATCATTTTCCAATATTTCTTTGCTTTTTCCAAATTCAACATTGTTTAAATGTTTTAATAAATTGAAATACATTAGGGGCAGAAGAGGGGAAATGGATTTTGAAAAGGAAAATTAATTTTGGGAGAATGTGCTTTCAGTATGTGTTGGGTAGATGGAACCGGGAAGTTACTTCGGGCCAGAGCAGTTAAGCTTCCCCAATATGTACTGTGGGCTGGATCCAATCCTCCCACAGGCTGGATGTGCCCCACCCCCCAAGCTGGGGTTTGGAGATCTATGGTCTCTAGATTGTAAGCTTCTCAGGGCAGGTTCCTGTTTTTCTACAAAAAAGCATCATGTACGTCACCTTCCCTGCTGTAAATTCAGCTAATTTATGTATCAGTGAAGAAATAAGGCATGAGGTGGGGAGCACTTTGGCGACGAAAATAAACCCCATATTTAAACAAGGGGCTGAAATCCCAAGGCTGTCGCATGTGGCTATAGTGTTGCATTTTTTTGACTGTGCTGCTGATCTGTTGAGATCTCTGGCATGTGCTGTGGATGGATCTCAGGTGAGCAGGCTGGATTCTGGGTCAAGCTTTGTCCCGGCAGACTTGAATTTGGTGAGTTATCACCTGAGCCTCAAGAAGTCCCACACTTTGCCAAAGCACTGAAGCATGGGAGGGGAGAAAAGTTCCGATTGTAGCTACGTCAACAGCACATAACTAGCAAGGCAGGAGCATGGCTTCAGTGTCACCGTTTTTGACACAGAGGTCCCCACAGCCAAGTCTGATGCATGAGGCCAAAGTTCTGTATGTTTTCATGTTCCCACCACGTGAGGGGGAAAATTGCCATTTTGTTGGCACTTAAGGTCAGCATAAATCTGCCTCTCAAAGCAATGCTAGAAGTTTCAGCATAGGATGGATAGAGTGGACAGAGGGATGTTCGGTTCTCTCTCACACAACACCAGGACCAAAAGACATCCACTCAAATTGAGTGTCAGGAGAGTCAGAACGGACAAAAGGAAATACTTCTTTACCCAGCGCGTAGTCTGTGGAACTCCTTGCCACAGAATGTGGAGGTGGAATCTGGTTTCGATGCCTTTCAAAGGGGATTGGACAGATGGATGAAGAAAACGTCCATCATAGGTTACAAGCCGTGATGGGTACCTTCAACCTCCTGGTTCTAGAAGTAGGCTGTCTCTGAATGCCAACTACAAGGGAATGGCAGGAGGATGCAGATCTCTTGTGGTCTTGTGTGCTCCCTGAGGTATCTGACGGGTCACTGTGAGATACAAGAAGCTGTACTAGATGGGCCTTTGGCCTGATCCAGCGGGGCTCTAATATTTTTTATTCTATGTAGATTGGGTCTCTGGGTTGGGCTGCCGCAGGTCAGCCCACAGTGTGTGTGTGTGGGGGGGGAAGGGGGCATAACTCTCTTTTGAGCTAGGAAATTGAAGCCTTTCCTGTTTTCTCACCCTCCTCTTTCATGCTCAGGCCTCCCCTTCTTCACTGAGCAGCCCCAGGATGTGGAGGTCACAGCCAACACCCCTTTCAACCTCAGCTGCATTGCTCGGGGACCCCCAGAGCCAGTCCGTGTCATCTGGCTGCAGGACGGCGCCCCCCTCAACGACTTGGTCGACCCGCTGGCTCAGACCCCTTCCGTGCTGGCTGTGAGAGGTGAGTCGGGTCGGATTCGGTTGCAAACTTCTGCTCAGAAAGCCTTCCGAATCCCTGACGCGCAGGCGACTCGGTCCGCAAAGAGCCGCACTCTGCACATGCTCAGGGCCAGCCTCTTGATTTTTCTCCGCTCACACTGAAGCTGAGCAATGGTGTCTGCTGGGGCTGCGGCTGGGAGGAATCCCTGGCTCAGTTGGAGCCGTGCCTCATTTTTTTGTGCGCCTGGCTGGTTGAGCTCAGAAAATGCCCCTTTATTTTCTCTCCATTCCGTTGGCTGCGGGAAGGGAATTCTGATTCTCCAAGTGGGCCCAGTCTCTTTTCACTGAGGAGTGTGTATGTGTTTGGACGGGGAGGGCAGCAAAGGGAGGGGACCCCTATTCTGGCCCTCCATCCCCCCTTCTCTCTGCCTTCCACGTCCTTGTTCATTGTCTCATGTCCCCTTTGCTCCCCAGCCTGTCCCCAGCCCGCTGCCTCTTTTGTTCCCCCTTCTATGGAGGGGGCTGCTTCCCGATGGGAGGGGCTTGCTCTGAGCGTGGGAACAGACCCGGCTGAGTTGCCACTGCCAGTCCGGCCTTGTGTGTGCCTGTGTGGCTATGTGTTTGTCTGCCTGTGTAGCCTGGGTGTTTGTGGAGGGTTAGAGCAGCAATTATTTCGTATCTTGATAATCTTTGCCATAACCCTGTTAGGCAGGAAATGGGAGAATATGAGGGTGTGTGTGTGTGTGTGTGTGTGTGTGTGTGTGTGTGTGTTGGGGACAGCAAAAGGGAGAAACCTCCCCGATTGTCCCCATGACTCTGGATGGAAATGTTGTACTGATGGAAGAACCAAGGACCCCAGAACGCCTGGGTTCTTCCTGTCGCTCCTGGAGGAAAGTGGGGATATGCTCAGAGACAGGTTCAGCTGCAGGGGCCGGAGAGTCTGGATTCTTCCCTGTCTCTGGGAGGGGAGTGCAGTCTTAAGGTTAAAGGAGGTGGGTGGGAATGGATTCCCGGACCCGGCAAGGCAAAAACTTGGGAAAACGGTGAGTGGGGTGTGCGTGCATCTGGGTTCTGCCCTCTCAGCTCTGGGCTGAAGCCTAGCACAACACCTGTGTGTGCGGACACAAGATGTGTGTTTTTTTTTGGGGGGGGGGAATTAGGCCTCTTGTCGTTCCACTTGTCCTTCCATTGCTGCCAGCCCCACTTCTGCCCCCTGTTTGTGCCTCTCCACCCACCCCAAATTCGCCATGCTCTGCCAGCTGGAAAGATCCCTCCGTGGCCAAATCCCAGCTCCTGACTCAGAAGTGCGTCACCTCCTGCCCAGCGTTCCCCTGCCTGACTCACTGAGAGCCATGACTAGGCCATGGAAGAGAAGGAATGGCAGGTATGCGGGGCGAGGCGAACCACAGAGAGAGAGAGAGAGAGAGAGAGAGAGAGAGAGAGAGAGAGAGAGAGAGAGAGAGCCAAGACACCAGTGCTGCTCAGTTCAGCTTTCAGGGAGGGCCAGCAGGAAGGGGCACATCTAGGTCTCTGCTAGCATCGCGGGCGTCTCTGGCCCGGAGACTAAGAGAACCGAAAGTGCTTGGAGAGAAGTTCTGCTTCCTGAGGAGTATACAAATATTTCCCTCTTGTGGTTTTTTTTTTGACCCAGTGTTGCCTCTAGCAAAACAGGTTGGACAGGGTTTGGGGCAATTTTATTGTATCAAAACCTGTTTGACTAGAGGGTGGCAGTGGGGCAAAAGAACCATGTGCACAGCTGTGGAATGAGCACCCTCACTGCTCGGTTTGTGGCTTGATCGGCTGCAGGCACGTCCCAGCTCCCATCTGTAGCAGGCTGGGTGGGTGTGTACTTGTGAAGGCACAGTTTGTGTACATACATACACATGCCCTGAGCTCAGCGCTTCCTGCCAGGTATGGACCCTGATTTACAGAGCGGGTGCGCTGGATTCCCTGGGCCTGATCCCCAGGAAGAGTGCTTCTTTGGACAGCCTGCAGAGGCCCATCACTGCCCAGATGAGGTTTCTCTTCCAGGAGGGAGAAAGGCGTGTGTAGCCCAGTCACAGAAGCTCTTCAGATCTACTTCCTCTCATGCAACCGCTCCACACAGTTGCCAAATCAGCAAAGGAACTCTGGCCGGATGCGTCACGGATGAGTGCCCTGGCCTTCGGCTGACGGGTCCACTGACCTCTGGCAAGAGTGGCACGGAAGCTGAGACGCCGCCAGGACGGGTGCTGAAAGCTCCCTGGGGCGTGTCTTCAGCAACCTTCAGCACAGCAAAAAAAAATAAAAAAGAACTGCCTGCAGGCAGTGGCATAGCAAGAGGGGGGGGGTCAAAGCATGAAGTTTTGCAGGAAGCCTCACCATGGCATGCAAGCAGCCCCTCCCCCTTCCCTTTTGAGCCAGGTGTACACCTCTGTTTTGCTCCCACCACCTGGAACAGCTCTGAAGGGGAGGGAGAGAGGCCACTTCACGCCATGGTGAGGCTCCTTGCAAAACTTAGTGCTTGGCACCCCCTCCAGCTACACCACTGCGTGCAGGACTTGGGCAATCGGGGTGTGAAATGGACAGAAACTGGGATAGAACAGACTGTATCTAGCGCTCTGGGCTGGCCCATTTGATGGAGTTGCTGTGGCCCGGGTGGGAGGAGCCAAGGCGTGCAGCCCTCACAGGTGACCTCCATGTGCACTTTTGGGTTCTCTCTGGGGCAGCTGTGACAGCCACAGTGCCCTGACACACCCTGACACACCCTTGCCCAATTGCCAGGGTTCCCCCAGGACAGGATCCGGTTTTGTAAGAAGCCACCAAAATAGCCAGCCCCTTGTGGCCTTAGCCCTGAGCGGCCAGTAAGTGAGTCTGGCTGAAACAGGACAGAGTTTATTTATATTTTTCACATATTTATACCACCCTTCCTCCATGGGGTACACGGACCCTTCCCTCTTTTTGTCCTCACAATGACCCTGTGAGGTAGGGGAGACTGAGAAAGAGTACGACTGGCACAAGGTCACCCAGGAAGCTTCGTGGCTGAGCAGGGATTCAAACCTGGATCTTCTAGGTCTAACTCCCAAACCACACCATTCTGGCTCTCATATGACCCCTCATTCTGGACCCCTCATATGACAGTGGAGCTACTGGGAGTGTGGTTTCCCATAACCAGGGAGAAGTCAGTGTAAGCAGGAGGATGTGAGGGTGTGAAAAAAGAGCATGCAAAGGAAGCGTGGCTGGAATTTGGTGGTGGAGGGGCTAAAATGGGGCAGGGGCAGCTGTGCGTGTGACAGGTGGGTGCCCATGAAATGATGGAGATGTGTTTGCCGACACCCCGGGAAGAAGAGGCATTTCTGTTGCGTGCAGGATGACCAACTGTTCCATCAGCCGCTCATGTTGTGGCTTCAATATGCTGTGGAAAGTTGACTTCAGCAGACAAAGCTGCTGCTAGAGACACAGGAGCAAGGTTTTGCTGATCATTTGGCAACGGCGCTTGCAAACATACTCTTGGATGACGCAGCAAGGCTCACTCAGGATTCTTGTAAAGCCTGGCACTTAGTTCTGGACCGCGGGGTCTTGATTAACGGCCTCTGATGCCCAGTAGCTACTCCAAGCCGCTGGAATTTGGGTCACGCCCTGCTTGCTGGGATACGGGGTATTCTGCAGGCCAAAATGGGGGCAGATGAGGGAAAAGCAGTCTGACCATGCTGGAATAGGTTTGGGGATGGTGCAAGCAGCTTCTGCAGGGTGCGTGCGAACATTCCTGTGGGTGTGGTGCGCATGTGTCAAAACATAGAGCATGGAGGGAGCATTCAAAGTTGGGCTAATTTGAAAAAGAGTCCTCTGCAGTTTGACAGACCGCTGCAAACCACTCCTGTTAATTCCTGCTGAAATGAACAAGAAGCACATCCCTTCCTGCGAGTTCCTTGATAAGTGGGGGGTGGGGGTGTCTTCTTTCCTGGATTCTGGATGTCTGACATAGACAGACCACCCACAGCCGACTTGATATAAGAACTGTTGTCTGGGAGGGAAGGGGGAGAACTGGCTTCCGCAGTTTAGCAGTCATAAGGTTTGGGTTGCACATGTTGCTGTTTCTGGAGAAGGGAAAAGGCTCCATGGAAAAGAGTCTCCCAACTGCTGCCCCTCATAGTTTGTTGAATGACGCTAATAATAGATAGAGCAGTGATTCTCAAACTGTGGATTGGGACCCACTAGGTGAGTCGTGAGCCATTTTCAGGGGTGGGTCCCCATTCATTTCAATATTTTATTTTTAATATATTACACTGGTATGTGACTGCATTTGGGGAAATGTTCCAGATCTGTCCTTTGAACAGGCTACTATGCATATGCTTTGAACAATGATAGTCACTCCTGGGTAAGTGTGGTTAAGATTCCAGCCTAGGACTGTTAAAAAATTTCCTGCTTGATGATGTCACTTCTGGTCATGACATCACTTCCGGCGGGCCCTGTCAGATCCTCATTCTAAAAAGTGGGTCCTGAGGCTAAACGCTTGAGAACCACTGAGATGGAGAAATGGATTCTGTCCCCTGCTGCAGGGCACTGTAGGAATCCTCTGAAAAATCAGGCAATTCAGTGCTGGAAAAAGAGCTTTGTGCTGCGCCGTGAGCGTGGTTATACAACGCGACCGAAACACGTGTTGCTTTAATGGTGCCAATCGCTTAAACATGCGCCTCGAGTCATTCAGACGTGCATCCTGTTATGCAACTTGCATAGAGTCGTACTTACTGGAGCGCGTGGCTAGGTGATTCCACCCCATCTGGCCTCCCTCAGCAGGCAAGGGGGGAAATAAAAAAATAAGTAGTTTTAAAAGGTTTCTTAAATACCGCAGGGCAAACCTTGGATCGAAGACACAAACTGGCCACGTCTAGCAAGGGTGGGCAGAGTTCAGGTTTGCGGCTCTACTTTAGCAGCCCAAAGTCCATCACCCATGGTCAGGCGCAAACTAGCTTTCTGCATGCGGGGAGTGTCCCCTTCTGCTGACGCTCCCCTGGAAGCAGGATACTAGGTTAGGCAGACCTTCTGCTTGCCCCCCTCCAAGGCTGTTGCATTCTTCTGCCTCTTGCGCCAGGAAGTCCAATTTCTCCTTGGCACCACGGCTCTGGAGGGGATGCTTCTGGATTGGCCTGGTCGTTCCTCTCCATCCAGACCATCTGTTTGTGAGGGTGACCAACGGTGCCGGCTTGCTGGCTGACTCAGCCCTTGCAGGAACAGTGTGGTCAGCAGACAGCAGCGACCACCAGAAGGGGCCTGGGCCTCCATAGCCAGTTTCTCCCCCTTCTTCCCGTTACTCCACCAAGGATCTGGGGTCCCTCCACCTCATTCCTGGCCTCCCCACAGTGATGTCAGTGCCCCTTGATTGCCCGCCGGCATCTGCCTTGCGGGTGCCATCTGTTTGCCCAGGTGGCAGCAGGCGCCCAGGGCCCACTGGCTGACTCAGGCCTGGGCAGAAAATAGCATCCGTTGCAGGGCCTGGTGGTGGAGACAGTTAAACCCAGGCCTTTTGCCAAATGCCAGGGCAGTGTTTCAGCATCCGAAAAGGAGCCAAGTATCCAATGACAAACTTCTGAGTGTGACAGAACTGTCCATCAGGCAGCTGCTAAGCTCAAGGACAATGGGGAGGTGGGGGCATGTTGTAGAAGCTGCGGCACTCAGCAGCTGGGTTCCTCCAGTCTATTGGGGCTCTTACAATGTCCACCCCCTCATCCTTTTCCTTACCAGCTACCTGACGAAGAGCTCTGTAGACCTCAAAAGCTCGCTGTTGGATATTATATGACCTTTTGGATGGACAGATTAAAGGTGTGACCCTACTTTGGGTTGTGGGTTTTTTTCCCTTTCTTGGAAAACTGTTTTGCTCCCCCCACCCCACCCCGCTTGCAGCTATTATCATTGTGCTGTATGAAATGTTATGCAAGAATCGGTTGTAAGCACCTATTGGCTAGTGCCTGTGAAGTTACTCGTAACAAATTGATTTGCACCAAACACCTGCACCATTTTGTGCTTTGCTTTAAAAAAAGAAAAAAGTTTGATTCTTCATGTTTAAATATTTCAGTCTTGAAGGGCTCGCAGCAACTGTTATCCTGCACATGCCCGATCTCGTCTGATCTCAGAAGCTAAGCAGGGTCAGGCCTGGTTAGAACTTGGATGGGAGACCGCCTGGGACTACTGGGTGCTGTAGGCTTATACCATAGTCGTTCGAGACTGAAGGTTGCCCACCACCTTGAGGGGCTGCATTATCCAGCTGCATTACTCCCCTGGAAGAAAGACAGAATATATTTGCAGAGTGAATGAATAAATGAATGTAGTTCTTTATGAATATTTTTAAAAGGAAGCATTGCCCCCACAATTTCTTCTTTGAAGTCTCTGTACCTACCTACCCACCCTCTCCCCAACACTGTTGTGTACAGTAAGAACTGGTGTAGTGTAGTCATTAGAATGTTGGGCTAGGACTGGAGAGACATGACTTCAAATCCTCGCTCAGCCAGGACCACTCAGTCTTTCAGCCCAACCTATCTCACAGGGTTCTTTGGAGTATACAAGAGTGAGGAGGACTCCAGATTCACCACACAGAGCTCCTTAAAAGCAGAGGAGTGCTGTAAGAAACAATCTAATTTATCTGCTTCTTTTGGAAGAAGCTTAGGGGTTCAGACATGATACTTAGGGGTGGGGAAGGAAAGTTTTGAATGTCTTTAGACAGTTGCAGCAGCGGATGGGAGATTTCACTCTTCCTGCCCACTGGGGCCCTCTCCAGAGATGGAGACAGAAGCCACAAGTCCTGGCCACGAGTTCCCCCGAGGCTCTCCTCTACCGTCCTTTCACCTTCGTGAACACGATAAATGAACCCAGGAGTCCTGGCTCAGGGGACTGCTTGAAGGATGGAAAAAGGGCCAAGGGTTGGAACCAGACAGGAGGAAATGCAAACCACAGACTGGTGGGCGGGAAGAGAAACAGGACATACCAGCCGGGACATAGGACTGGCCCCCAGATGTTGCTCTTCTGGCTGTGGCGGGGGAAGGGAACTGCTTCATGGCACACTGACAGGACAGGCTCCTGGCTTTCCCATGTGAGCCCAACTGTGCACTACTGCCCCTTCACCCCAAAATGCATTGGAATATCTTGGGGTGTGTGCTTGAGAGCCAGGATGCTGGAGTGGTTTTGGTGTTGAACTTTAGACCTGGAAGATCCTAGTTCAAATCCCTGCTCAGTCATGAAGCTTCCTGGGTGACCCTGGGGCCAGTCACTCTCTCTCTCTCTCTCTCTCTCAGCCTCACCTACCTCACAGGGTTGTTGTAATGACAAAAGGAGGGGAAGAACCATGTATACCACCCTTAGCTCCTTTGAGGAAGGGTGGTGTATAAAAATGTGAAAAAATAAATATAAATAAATGTCAGTATCAGTTGGCACATGGAGAAAATTTGACCCAAGAAGGTACTTGGAGATCGGGACAAACTGAGAAATGGAGATATTTTTGGCATTGAGCTCTAGCAGAGGTGAGGCTCTTTTCCTATAGAGGCAATGTGAGTTCAGGGGTGTGCGTCCTCTGGAGGCCTAGGGGCACGTAGGGTTAACTGGGACCTTCTAGTACAGGGGTGTCCAAAGTTTTTGGCAGGAGGGCCACACTGTCTCTCAGACACTGTGTCGGGGGCCAGGGGGAAAAAAAGAATTAATTTACATTTAAAATTTGAATAAATTTACATAAGTTTACATAAATGAATATAGTAAAGATGAACTTATATGAGTGAATGAAGGTCTTGCAATAGCTCGTGGCCTATAAAAGGCCTTGCACAAAGCAAGGCCAGCCTTTCCTTCGCTGCCACTACTGCATCACAGACGTGAAACAGCAAACAGTGGAGGGAGCCCTCATCCCACAGCTCACGCAAGAGGTCAAACAGTCTCCCTCATGCTGAGAGCAGTTGTGTCGGGCCAGTGTGGGCTCCAATAAATTTCTGGAGGGCCAGAGGCTCATTGGAGACTGGGGGCTCCCTGAGGGCCGCATTGAGAGGCCTTGAGGGCTGCAAGTGGCCCCAGGGCCAGGGTTTGGGCACCCCTTTTCTAGTATATGCTCTTCTTGGGATAGCCCTGGGTATAAATAATTCTCTCCCAACCTCTAACAAATCTGTTTATTGTGGATCATTGTTAATCCATCACCCCTGCTTTTGTCTCTCAGGGCTGAATCACAGCGCATCATTCTCATGTGAGGCCCACAATGCAAAGGGAGTGAGCACATCCCGGACAGCAGCGGTGACAGGTGGGTGACAGCTGAGGGTAAACAGGTGCCACGGGGCCCCTGGCAACAGGGATCGCTGACTCATTGAACACGAGCCACTCATGCACAAGCAAGGAAAAGACTGCTTCAGAATCCTGTATCCGAGTGCCAAGTGATATAAAACTCCTTGCAAACAGAAGAGCAGAGTGTCAGGAAGAAACCTCAACTGAATTGGAGCTAGCCACAAAAAGCACTATCCCAAAACGTGGTAGTTGCAGCTGCAATCCTAAGCACAGCTACCGTTCCACCGAACACAACGGGGCTTACATCTGAGGAGACATACATAGGCTGGGAATGTAAAGGGCCCTCTTTTGGACTTTCCCCCCCAAATTAGTAGGCATGCCTTTGGGGGATCTTGCACCTACCCGCGGTTTCTCTCCCCCTAGTGGTACCTGGCCGGCCTTCGGCCTTATCCCTTATGGATCGCAGTGACCACAGCTTGGATGTGGCGTGGGAGCCAGGGCCCAGCGGCGCCTACCCTTTGGATGTCTGCACTGTCCAGGTAAGGAAGATGGGCTGAGGTTGCAGAAGGTTTTCACAGAGGCTAGCCACAGGCTAGGATTTCACAAGGTAGAGGCTCCTCACATTTCCACCACCCAGCAGGATTCGCCCCTCTGCCACTTCCCTGCACCCTTGTCCAGCAAGGAAACTCTTTATTTTTAGGAGTGCTCTTCTGCCCAACTTCTGCTTCCGTTGGACGTCCGACCTCTTGCTCCCCCACCCCCAGCGCACCATGCAGAAAGTGCTGCAATCCTCTGTCCTCAGCATGGGGAACCGAAAAAGCCTGAGCAAGGAGTAGCCATCTCTGAGAAACAAAACCGATTACAGAGAGGGGATTTTTGTGTGGTCATTCTCCGTTGCTGAGATAGCAGACTGAAACGGCCAAGCAAACTCCACTGCATTCGGGTTGGGGGCCCCCACTCACATAAGTGCTATTGATATTAATACCTCCCCTGCCTGGTATTTTGGAAAGGCACTTACAGACACAGCAGACAACACCAAAGGAGGAACCGTCTGACCAAATGCAAGCCAAGGTGGCTTCACGGGGTGGTCATGTGTTCTTAGCTTTACACCCACCTCCTCCTACTCTCACTGTCACCCCTTTCCCCAGGCCGTGCGCTCGGATGAGGACCTCAGCACTGTGTCTGACCGGGAGCTCTACAACCAGAACCTTCGCATTCCCCCCTTCCGCCACAGCCTGAGGGGCCTGGCCCCCTTCACCACCTATCATGTCCGCGTGGGCTGTCGCTCCAAAGAAGGCAACTCCCCATGGACCCACTGGGTCGCGATGAAGACCGGGGAAGGAGGTGAGCTTGATGTGGTAGAAGAAGCCGGGCTTCTGGCATGATTCTTCAGCCCCCAGGAGGAAAGAGAACTCACGGTTTCTGCTTAGAGGGAGGGGACTTGCGAGGTAGAACCCATGGCTGGGTTCTGTCTCCCATTTAGGGAAGGACTATGGGTCTGTGCAAGGTTGAGTAAAGGTTTGTAGAATCTGAGGAGCAAACAAGATGTGATATGGGAGCTCCGTGCCTGGAACTAGGAATATCTTGTTCTTTTTCAAACAGCAGCCCCCTGAGCTATGGGGGGACAGTCTGGATCAAAGGGGTTAACTCTTGGTCCCTAGCCAATTCCCTGAAGCTAGTAGTAGAGCACAGATATTGCAAATATTCTGCTCTGGGGCAAATAGCAGCTCCAGCAGGTGTTGGGCCCCAGCATGGGGGAAAGGGTTAGACCCCCCCCTTCTGCCAGAAGGTGCACTCCCTTATGGAGCGCTTTGCTGAGGTCAGGGTTATTATTGCTCAGGTGCATGGTGGGAAATGACCCTATACATCGCACATCTGGGGCCAGGGATGCTGAGTGTTTCGGTGGTGACACATGATTCTCCATGGCAGTGCCAACAGCCGCGCCGGAGAACATCATGGCGGTGCAAAATGGCAGCTGCACCGTCATACAGTGGAAGGAGCCGCAGGGCCACCTCAACGGGATCCTACGGGGGTACAAGCTGGTCTGTCAGAGCGGCGACTTGCCTGAGGTGAGCACTCGTAACCCAGGAGAGGCCCCAGTTTTCAACTGATCCAATACCAGCCCCCACTGTTTCCTACTGCCTTGCTAATCCCTTGCCCTTGTGCCTCCGTGACCTTCTCCAACCAGGTGGTCGTGGACGTGGGGCTGACCAACGAGACGATCCTGAAGCTGAACTCGTCAGTGCAGAATCTGACGGTGCGAGTCGCAGCCTACACGGGTGCAGGTGATGGGCCCTGGAGCAAGGCCATTATGATCTCCAACTTGAATAATGGTAAGAGTTGGAAGGCCACCGGTCATGTGGGGGGAGTCTTCCTAACTCCTCCAGAGTGCAAAATGAGGGATGGAGGAACCAGCGGGGTGGAGCAAGGAGGTGGGAGCACTGGATGGGCGTTATGGGTCTGGAAAACAAGTAGTAATAATAATAATAATAATAATAATAATAATAATAATAATAATAATAATAATAACTTTATTTTTACCCCGCCTTTCTCCCTGAAGGGACTCAAGGCGGCTTACAACAGGTTAAAACAGATTAAAAACATAATTTAAAACAAAAACATATTAACACATATCATAAAAACAGCAGTCAGATGAAAAATAGTCAGGTAAAAAAGAGCATAGAGCAGCAAATCATAAAAGAATCAGGCCGGTAAAAAATATTAAAAGATGTTGAAAAGATGTTTAAAAAAGGCCGAGAACTCAGAAGGCTTGTTTAAACAGAAGGGTCTTCAGGCCTCGCCGAAAAGTCTCAAGAGAGGGAGCCATTCTTAAGTCAAGGGGAAGGGAGTTCCATAGCGTTGGTGCCACTACTGAGAAGGCCCTATTTCTTGCCAGTACAGTAGTATATTTGGGATTTGGGATGGGTCTCTGCCCTTGGCAGGCTGAAGACCACTGACCCACCTCACTAGGTTGCTAAGAGGATAAAACAGGGGTAAGGAGAGCCAGGCAGGCAAACCTGAGATCCTGAATGGAGGGGTGAGATAAACAGCTCATAAATACGTCCAAGAACTTGAAATATCCTTTGTGCTGGAGCAGCCAAAAACAGAGATCAAAAACTATTTTTGGACAAAAAATCAGAGTTGAACCAGGAATGAGGAAACCAAACAAGAACGCTTGAAAATATTTAAAGCGCAGCTGCCGTCGCCAATTATTCCCACACATCTTTCTAAGAATATTAGGAAGATATGAGGAAAAAACGGGCAATCAAAATTCAACTTTATTTATTTTTTTAATGGTCCTTAATTGATGCCAACATTCCTGATCCAGTTTTCTTGGTGGTTCTTTCAATAGTGGCTTTTGATCTCGCTGTGTGTGTTTCTTTTTGTTTTGGCACAACCTTTGGCTTTACATTTTCCAAGAATGGTTATTTGGATCCTTAGAACTGGTTCTAATAGAATTTCCTGGTTCTCCTTTCTGGCCCTGCTGGCTGTGGTTCTGGAGCCATGCGAAGCCATAGAAAGTGGACCCGGCCGTAAAATCAGACCCCTTTGTTTTTTATTTAGGATCGCATAGGGAATTTGATTCCCTTTCATGTCCCCAGAGGACGGCCTGGTTCTAATTGAGATCCTGTTTGAAGACTTTTGGCTTGGACAGAATCCTTTTTTTTTTTTAACTAATCTATTTTTTTTCCCCCTTGTAGATGAATTTCTACCACAGATCCAGCCAGGTGAGTTAGATGGTGCATAGCACGCAACCCGCTGGTTGGCAACCTTCAGTCTCGAAAGACCATGGTATAAGCCTACAGCACCCAGTATTCCCAGGCAGTCTCCCATCCAAGTACTAACCAGGCCTGCCATAAATGAACTAGGAGGCTGAGGTGGGAGGCATCTGGGAGTGAGAACCACAGAATCATAGAGTGGGGGGGGGGGGGGGACGACCAATGAGATGATCAAATCTAACCCCTTCCAAAGTCGGCTGTACAAAGCGACAACATCCCTGATAAGTGGCCATCCAGCCTTTGCTTTTAAGGACCTCCAATGATGGAGTGTCTACGACGATGGAGAATCAGAGATTTTTCCAACTCAGAAGCAGGTCTCCTCTCCTCCACACTTCCTGTTCCATCTCCCTTTACTTTTCCCATCCTGGGAGTGGGAGGACCGGCAATGGAAGCAGTGGGTAACAGACATGAACATAAGAACATAAGAACAGCCCCACTGGATCAGGCCATAGGCCCATCTAGTCCAGCTTCCTGTATCTCACAGCGGCCCACCAAATGCCCCAGGGAGCACACCAGATAACAAGAAGACCTGCAAGGCCTCCTGGGAATTGTAGTTTAAGAACATAAGAACAGCCCCACTGGATCAGGCCATAGGCCCATCTAGTCCAGCTTCCTGTATCTCACAGTGGCCCACCAAATGCCCCAGGGAGCACACCAGATAACAAGAAGACCTGCAAGGCCTCCTGGGAATTGTAGTTTAAGAACATAAGAACAGCCCCACTGGATCAGGCCATAGGCCCATCTAGTCCAGCTTCCTATATCTCACAGCGGCCCACCAAATGCCCCAAGGAGCAATGTCCACGGGTTCTCCCGCATCCACATGCCTGTTGACCTTTTGACCTGTTGACATGGGTGCCCTCCCCCCCCATGCTCATGCAACCACCCCATTCAGTATCGCGGATGGGCCAGCTCTGCCCCATCTAGCTCTTGGGTTATATTTGCCCCCAAATTTGGGTCCTGGGTTGCCTCTTTTCTGTGTGCTTCCACTCAAGCAGCAACAGGGAAGGGAAACTGGTGATGCTGTAGGAGGATTTTGTGCTATAGGAAGGGGTGGACTAGATGACCTTGTAGGTCACTTCCAACTCTATGATTCTATGATAAGTATGATGCACTGGGATGGGTGCTGAAACGCTTCGGCCCGTTAACCCTTGCTGCTCTTCTCCACAGTAGACTCTACTTCTCCCCTCTCCTGGCACTGGTGGTACGTGGTGATTGCCATTGCAGCTGCTCTGGCTGTCGCTGCCTTCCTCACCATCTTCTTGGCACGGATGAGGAGAAAGGAGACCCGCTATGGGTAAGCATGCCATACATGGCATGGCGAGTGGGATCGCTGGTTTCCCCCCCCCCTTCTTGTTTTGATGTAGTTTTATTGGAAATGGTCTTGCTTTAAGTCTTCCTATAGGATGCCCAGCTGTTCTGAATACCCTGTTGGAAGGTGGGATATCAGTGAATGAAGTGCTCTGGCGTGTTCTGAAGCCATTCTGGCAATGTGTCTAAGCAGGACGCTTCTTATTATTACAGCCCCCTCCCCCCCATAACTGCAGATCCAATATCTGTGGATCCGGTTCTCTGTGGTTTTCCACTCCCCCGCATCCCCCCCCAATACTTAATCTTCACACTAAGCAAGAATGTCCCTTTTCCCAAACACTATAAGCATACAGGCTTATAGTAAGATACGTAGGCAGGCAGCCTGAATGCTAGAGAAGACTTAGCAAGCGTTAACAGGAAGCAGGAAGCCTTCCTAGAATGGATCTGACGTGGACACCAGGGAATGCCTTCCGTGGCGAAGCTGGAGGGGGCGGAGCACGGCTCTGTTTTGCTCCCCCCGCCGGGAAAGGCTCCAAAGGGAGGGGCCGCTTGCCCGCTCCCTGCCAGGCTACCTGCTCTGCCCCCCCTCCAGCTACACCACTCAATGCCTTCATTATTATTTCTTGCATATCACAGCTGCCGGTTTTTTAGCTGGACTTGGTGTTAATTACTAGTCGGGCCTCACCCGGGGGCCTAGGAGGTTGTAATGTATTTACATATAATGTGTGCTGAACCAAGCAGGGCAGCTCTTTGAATTTGACCAATATTCAGATGTTTTAAATGCAGGTCAAGCATTTTGGACACTCCACCCAGTGTACCCATCGCCACTGGGATAACCACTGCTGGTTTGCGCCATTATCTCTGGATCTCAATTTTTAAATCCTGATATTTACTACTACTGCTACCACTACTATTAAGAGTACTTAGCATATTTCCTGCTCTGTGCCCTGCAGGGAAGCTTTTGAGCCCAGCATGGAGCAGGGAGAACTGGTCGTTCACTACCGAGTCCGCAAATCCTATAGCCGCCGAACTACTGAAGCCACCTGTGAGTATCCAACGGGGATTGGTGGTTGGCAACCTTCAGTCTCGGAAGACTATGGTAGAAACCTACGGCTACCGGTATTCCCAGGCGGTCTCCCATCCAAGTACTAACCAGGCCTGACCCTGCTTAGCTTCCGAGATCATGATATAAGCCTACAGCACCTGGTATTCTGAGGCGGTTTCCCATCCAAGTACTAACCAGGCCTGACCCTGCTTAGCTTCCAAGATCAGACGAGATCAGGAGATAGTGTTCAGCATAGGGAGATGGTTGGCAACCTTCAGTCTCGAAAGACTATAGTATAAGCCTACAGCACCCGGTATTCCCAGGCGGTCTCCCATCCAAGTACTAACAAGGCCTGACCCTGCTTAGCTTCCGAGATCATGGTATAAGCCTACAGCACCCGGTATTCCCAGGCGGTCTCCCATCCAAGTACTAACCAGGCCTGACCCTGCTTAGCTTCCGAGATAATGGTATAAGCCTACAGCACCCAGTATTCCCAGGCGGTCTCCCATCCAAGTACTAACCAGGCCTGACCCTGCTTAGCTTCCGAGATCATGATATAAGCCTACAGCACCTGGTATTCTGAGGCGGTTTCCCATCCAAGTACTAACCAGGCCTGACCCTGCTTAGCTTCCAAGATCAGACGAGATCAGGAGATAGTGTTCAGCATAGGGAGATGGTTGGCAACCTTCAGTCTCAAAAGACTATAGTATAAGCCTACAGCACCCGGTATTCCCAGGTGGTCTCCCATCCAAGTACTAACCAGGCCTGACCCTGCTTAGCTTCCGAGATCATGGTATAAGCCTACAGCACCCGGTATTCCCAGGCGGTCTCCCATCCAAGTACTAACCAGGCCTGACCCTGCTTAGCTTCCGAGATCATGGTATAAGCCTACAGCACCCAGTATTCCCAGGCGGTCTCCCATCCAAGTACTAACCAGGCCTGACCCTGCTTAGCTTCCAAGATCAGATGAAATTGGGCATGTGCAGGGTAACAGTTGGGTCCCTATTATTCAGTCCGCCTACAGCCCAATGTCCACATACCAACAGGACTATTCCCCCCTCCACTCACAGCCGTGGTGTACCAAGGCGGTGTGCCACATACTGCCCCCTGCTGGTGAAGTGCCAGCCTTCACTCCTCCCACTCTCTGGCTTGAAAAAGGAAGAGAGGGAGGAAGTGTGGAGGAAATTAGAATACTTGGCTAGACTGTCCTCCTCCATGTTTCCACTCTGTCCCTGTCTTCCAGGGAGCAGACAGAGAAGAGAAATGGGAATGAGGGGGTGAGTGAAGGAGTGAAGTCTGTCTCCTGGGAGCCTCACAGATGTGCCACCCCCCACAGCATGTGACGTTCCAACCCTTCTCATGTTGTATTTAGAAACTAGGTCCTACCTGTGCAAGGCTTGGGAAGCTTGGGTGCTCTGAGTGGGTCGTTTTTATGCCACGTGACCCTCTTTGCTTTGCCCCTGCAGTGAACAGCCTGGGCATTAGTGAGGAGCTGAAGGAGAAGCTGCGCGACGTGATGATCGATCGCCACAAGGTGGCCCTGGGGAAGACCCTTGGGGAAGGTATGTTTCTGTGGCACCTGGCCACTTTCTCAACAGAAGCTGCCCAAAGAAAAGTCTCTGCGGTGGAGACACAGGAGGGGCTGAGGGCTGGGGGGACACAGATACCCTTGGCCCAAATGGTGTTGCACTGGAATTGCTAACCAATCAATGGCTAAGAGGGCAACCTAGAAATGGCCATTTGCGCCACCCTGCTGTGGCTTGCCTTACGGCTCTTATTTTCTGAGCAGTTTTGTCTCCAAGCCAAAGAGATTTCCAACATGGAGGTACCCAGTGATTCATCACTTTGCTGCATGGGGAGGACACTCATGCTCCAGCACGCACAAGTGCCACTCCCCCCCCCCACATGTAAAGAAGGTGCACCACCTATTCCTGCTGGATCTCCAGGCTTTGCCATCCTGGGCACCTGGAGAGAACAGGTAGTGCCTAGAAAATCAGCTTCCGAGGACAGAAACAGGAAGAGAGAAAAGAATGAGGGTTTGGACCTCACCCAGCTTCATGGGAAGGTCAGCCTTCATAGAAGAGTTGGAAATGACCCACAAGGTCATCTAGCCCAACCTCCTGCCTCTGGCAGGAAAACCTCCTAGAGCATCTCCAACAGGCGCCTGTCGAACTTCTGCTTGAAGATCTCCTGTGAAGGAGTATCCACCCCCTCCCTCTGCAATCTGTTCCGCTGCTGAATTGCCCTGACCATCGAGAATGTCTTCCTGATGTCCAATTGGAATGTCCTCTCGCAGCTTGCACCCATTTGATCCTCCTTGGACCCATTTGTACCTCCTTGGGTGCCCGTTCTCCCTCCTGTCTTCCCCCCCCCATCTCCTGTTTTCCTAAGATCCCCACTTCCCTGTCCCAAACTGGGTGTGAGCCACCGTGACTGACGAACATCTCCAGGCCCCAGAATCGATGAGAGTCAATGAAATGGGCCTCTGGTCTCTAAAGTGATGCAGAACAAGGAGTTCCCAGGGACAAGGCCCAGTGTCTCAAAAGCATTTGTCACTCATGTGTCCTCAGTATACACACTGCCGTGCCAGAAACAAAAGAGACCTGTGAGACCGTGGGGATTTTAATCAATCCTCCAATTTTTTCTGAACAAACAAGGGATTGAGGGGGTTGGGAAAGGGGGGAGAGATCCGTGTTATAAGTTTGTCGCAGGGCCAGCAGCAAGCAAAGCCACACGTTGCATCCCGGAAATGGGCTTCCTCCCCTCTCCAACGGTTGTTCTCCCTGAGTTCTGAGAATCTGGGGCCAATTCGGGGCGGAGAGACTCCATGTATGTAAAGAAGACACAGACCCCACCACTTTGACTCACAACAGACGCATCTCATTCCAAACATTCAGAAAGGTCTCCAGTTTGGCAAACCTCTCCGGATGGAGGGAAACAAAACCCGCGTGGCCCAAACTGAAACAGGCATTTGGAATGCAAAGAATGGTGAGATGCGGTGGAGGTGGCAACTTTTGATGACTTCTAAAGGGGATTGGGCAAAGTCCTGGGGACCAGAGATCTGTCAGTGGCTGTTAGTTCTTGTCGTAGAGGACCCGTGATGGGGGAGAAAGAAGCCGGCTTCCCAGAAGCAACTGATGGGGCACTGTGGGCATCGGGATACTGGACTGGATGGGCCCCCTGTGACCTGATTCAGCAGGGCTTTCCTAAGTTGTTGAGTTGCAGTTGTTGAATTCATGGCTTGCTTAAACTTTCCTCTTTCCCAGAGCAGGACCTGGAAACTGCAGCTCGCAAGTAGAGGATGTGAGGGAAGGCAGGGCTGACTCTGAGCTAGATCTGAGCCTCAGAACCTGATTCCCACTACCGAAGGCATTCTTAGAATGTAGGAAATCATACAAAGGGGAAAGAGTGCATAAGGGCATGCGCAGAGTGTTTTCTCTTCAGGGCCAGCTGAAGCAAGTCCAGAGGTGGCAGATCGAAGAGGGGCGCCTGACCTGACTTCCTCTACCCACCTCAGCTACTACTACTATTACTACTTCCCCCACTCCCTAGATCTGACAAGAAAGAAAGGGACAGAGCAGAAAAAGAAATGTGGAGGAGAAGAGAAAGATGGGCTAGAGTGTCACAGTCGCTGACATTCTGCCCCTACCCCTCTCTCTTTTCCACAGGTAGAGGGAGGGCTATCTGATATGCTGATCTGATATGCTGATCTGATATGCTAATATCTGATATGCTGCCGCGGGTGCTGGAAGCCTTGGACCCATCGTGGTCTTTTATTACCCCAAATAACCATGGAGCAGCCTCACCCATCTGGGATTATGGGGAAATTTTTCAGGCAGTAGTGTAGACAGGAAGGGTCGGCGTGGTAAGCACTGCAAGCGCCGCAATGCTATCTAAGGGGACATGGGAAATCCTCATTTCCCTCCTCCCTCCTGCATGTTGAGTCCTGACTCCTCAAACGGCCATCATAATTAGGAGCAGGCCATCCTGGTGCTGCAGAAACAGCCCAGGGGCGAGAAACAGCTTTGACACAGCGCAGAAGTGGGGGTGTTGATGGGGGGTGGGAGATCAGGGAAGAGAGCGAGAGGGATGAAGGCCTGTTTTGCTCATTTGGGTTGCAGGCCTGGCAGGCTTCTCTTCTCCTCTTCACTGAGGAAGTCGAAAAAGTTTCCTCTGAGCACAGCTGGGATTAGTTTGGAGCATTTTGGGCCGTGGAGATGGAAAAGCCCCTGGCAATGGCACACATGTTCCCCAGCAAACATTTCCACCCCCTCCTCCCCTTTGTTTTTCATGGCTACCTTTTTGGGGAGAGGCAGGAGAGGTGCCCACTGGTTCCCCAATCTTGATTCTTCTGCCTACACGGCCTGGGCTAAAGACGCAATCCCAATCCAAAACAGTGGGACAGAGAAATCACGTCTTTTGGGGGCCCTTCTTGGAGGGTTCCTTGAGAAGGACACAGGGACCCCTACCTCTGTCTCACTTTAGAATTCAGAGTGATAGTCAGAAGGACAAGGAGCACCTCTTGGGGGGGCACCAAGTACAACCTGCTGGCCACCAGTTCCTAACCCTTCCTTTAGATGCACTAGTGTCACTAAGAGTAGGTGGGAGGGTACATGACCCCAGGTGCCAAGCGTTGGAGGGGTGACACGCTGGCCGCAGCCAAGATGGCGGCATCCAGTGTGCCCCCTTTCCCAAGAGCTGGGGGGAGACGGGGGGCCGGGGGGCGAGCAGGAGGGTGACTAAGGGTGCGGGGGTGGCAGCTATACATCTATATTTCTAAATTAAATTGGTGATTGCACCTCCAGGCATGCAGCTGGAGAGATTTTCAGACTTCCTAACTTTAAGGAACTTTTCCCACATTTTACTGACTTTCGAGGAATCCCGGGCGCCTGTCACAGATCCTCGGTGCCTGGCAGGAAACTGAGGTCCCCAGGCGCACGCTCTGAACTCTCCCAGGGCCGCAGCGTAGTGCAGAATGTGGTCAGCGTTCCCAACAAGCACGGGGAATACAGAAGTATACAGAGGAAAATGGAATTTAAAATAACATCGAAAGGGGAAGGGGGAGAGAGAAATATGGCAGCCAGTTTGGGGAAAGGAAAATTGTAAAACGGGACATCTTGTTCTCAGATTCCAGGCCTCTTTGGGCAGCCCATCTGGAACCTGATTCTATCAAAATTGAGTCTCAGGGATTCATTCCTAAGTGAAGAGGTGCTGGGGCTCAGCCTCTAACGCGGAAGCCTTCATCCCAAAGCCAAAGTATGCAGAGCCCAATTTGCAGCTTTGAAGTGATGGTCGGAGCGGCACTTTGCACATGCACAGAAGCAGCCTGCCGTTCATTCCTATTTCTTAGGAACAGTAGTGTAGCTAGGGGGGTGCAAAGCACTAAATATTGCAGGCAGCCTCACCACCGCGTGCATGCAGTCCCTCCCCCTCCCCTTTAGAGCCAGGCGTACGCCTCCATTTTGCTCCCCCCGCCCGGAATGGCTCTAAAGGGGAGAGAGAGGGTCTGCTTACACGCTGCAGTAAAGTTCCCTGCAAAACGTAGTGCTTTGTACCCCCTCTAGCTACACCACTGCCTCGGGCTGAACCCTGGCACTGGAAATGAGCTCTGGGCCTGACACCCTGTTGTAGATGCAGCCCTGCTCTTCCTACCATTCATTCCTAGCCCTCCCCCTCCAGTAGGGAGGGGGAATCAGCCAGTGAACGGGTGTCGATACTCAGCCCCTGTTGGCATCAAGCTCATGTTTTTAAAGCGTCCCTTTTAGGCTCCAGATCTCCACAGCAGCCGGACTGAGTCAGACACGGAAAGTCTGAGGCGGTCCTGAAATGTCAGCAGTTGGCCCAGCGCTCCCAGGGCTCACGTCGCGTGCTGCAGTGTCCCGTACAAGACTCGTGTACAGGAGAGAGAGAGAGAGGGAAATGGCTTTCCCACCTGCCTGTGTTTCCTAGCCAGACAGATGCCTCTTGGCTCCTGCCAGGACAAAATCCACATGATCCCTCCAGATGTGGCTGGCTGATTCTACCAGTGACCTCTTTTGCCGTTGGAGTTTTCATGGTGGTGGTGGTGGTGGGGGGGAGAGACTTGTTTCCTGGCTTGGCTCCTACACAAAGGAACCTGCAAAGAGCTCTGCTGGATCAGACCCAAGGCCCTTCTGGCCCAGCTCTCTGTTTCCAATGGAGGGACGCATGCAAGCAGGGCACAGGGGGAAAAAACCTTCCCCATGCCTTGTTCTCCATACACTGGCTCCGAACCGATCTCCTACAGCTAAGAACTGTAGCGTCCCTCACTCCAGAAATGTGCCCAATGCTTTTTTGAAACTGTCCAAGCCAGCGGCTGCCAGGACCTCTCAGGACAGCGGCTCACACCTTCCTGATGCTCTTTCCTGCGGCTTCCTTGGTGCGCTAATCGGGTCGTTGCACAGGACACCCCCCCCCCACGTGTGCCAGGTCGGCCTGATGGGACAGTGTTGGGAGATCAGAGGCGCCTGTGATTTCACTTCCCAATAAAATACTTGTGGTTCTCGCTCCTTGGGGGTCGTGGCGCCTGACTCCCGCTTTGCGTCTGCTCACAGACAAATGGTTTTGGCATTATCGAAATCCTCCTTCCCGCCTGCCCAGATCCTTCCTCTCTATGCTTCTTGATCTTAGAGAGGGGCATGATCTAGCACTTGTAATAAGAACAGCCCCACTGGATCAGGCCATAGGCCCATCTAGTCCAGCTTCCTGTATCTCACAGCGGCCCACCAGATGCCCCAGGGAGCACACCAGATCACAAGAGACCTCATTCTGGTGCCCTCCCTTGCATCTGGCATTCTGACATCATAGCCCATTTCTAAAATCAGGAGGTTGTACATGCACATCATGGCTTGTAACCTATAATGGATTTTTCCTCCAGAAACTTGTCCAATCCCCTTTTAAAGGCATTCAGGCCAGACACCATCACCGCATCCTGTGGCAAGGAGTTCCACAGACCAACCACACACTGAGTAAAGAAATATTTTCTTTTGTCTGTCCTAACTCTCCCAACACTCAATTTTAGTGGATGTCCCCTGGTTCTGGTGTTGTGTGAGAGTGTAAAGAGCATCTCTCTATCCACTCTGTCCATCCCCTGCATAATTTTGTATGGCATCAGTAGTTAGAACTCCTGCAGTACTTACTGTGCTGGCTCCCCTCTGGCTACACTACTGCCCACCATGGAGACCAGGGCCTCCAGCCCTCACTGCTCAGGCACAACACTCATGGGGCGACTTTGGGCCTGCTGCCACTTCTCTGCCTACCCTACCATACAGGGTTGTTGTTGGGGGGGCTAAAATGGATCAAATGCCTTGCTCATGGGTCTTTTTCTTCTTTCTGCAGGAGAATTCGGCTCGGTCATGGAAGGGCAGCTCAGCCAAGACGGGGTAGTCCTGAAGGTTGCTGTGAAGACCATGAAAAGTGAGTAGCAACAGGAGAAGGGCCCTGAGACTTCCCCCGCACTCCAGGCAATGCTCCTGAAGCCCTCAGCTTCTAAACCCAGGGGTCAAAGCTTTTGGGAGGCCAACGCTCTGCTTTTGAACTCCAGCTCACTGATCTCAGATTTGCTGGGACAGGTTGTGAGTTCTTCCAGCTGTAATATCGTGTCACTCCACACAAAGCCAGTGTTGCTGCCACAGATGTATGCAGGTAGAGGGCTGTTACCACTCTGCACGTGCTCAGAGGTTCCCTCATTATATTACGTTTCATGTTCTGGGTCTGTGCCCAGGCACTGAGAGCAGATTTGACCACTTGAACCCTGGCACAAAGGAAGCCACTCACAGTCCATTTGTTGTGTGTCTCTCCTTCTCCACAGTCGCCATCTGTACCCGCAGCGAGATGGAGGACTTTCTCAGTGAGGCGGTCTGCATGAAGGACTTTGATCACCCCAATGTCATGAAGCTGATTGGTGAGAGAGAGAGTTAGCTCCAGTAGTACCAGGATCTTTGGGTTCTCCTGGACAATTCTGTCCTGGTCAAATGCGTCTTGGTCATTGGTGTCCCTGGAACACGTCCATGTTTTTTTGTGTCCCGGTTATTTGCATACCACTATAACTGGGCATGTGACGTAAACCCCATGTTGCATATTCTAAGTTTCTTATCCCAGCCTTAACCCTACCTTTGCTTTTTAAAAATAAAAAGTACTTCTAATATTCATATACATATATTGGAACACAAATGTCTGGGAAGCAAAAAGGAACAGACACATTGTGCAGTACAGGACACATTTGCCCAGGACACACTTATCTAGGACACAATAGTCCTTTCACCAGCTCCAGCACGCAAAATGCAGTGGATACTTTGTGGGGGGATCTCATCCAAGTTCCCCCTTCTCACTCCTCCACTAGTCTACCTTAGAAATCTGCCTTCTTCGTGCAGATATCAGGGCATTTTCGGAGAAAGCTCTTTTTAAACCAGTGATGCTCTCCTGTCTGACCCAGACCCCCCCTTGAGTGTGTGGAGGCCAGGAAAGTATAATCCAGAATGGCCCAGAGTGAGTTCCCTGGCAGAGTGTGGAGCCTGGTGCGTGGGTGAGGATGGCATGGGGGGGGAGTGGGGCACATGCTCCCCCATTCCCTAAAAGGCAGATTTACAGGGTGTAGCCTGGGAAGAAAAGGAGAGAGGAAACAGCCCTTTGATTTGCAGGGTGGCGGGGGGGGGGGGAGAGGTTGGCTTGTCCCTGGGGAGTAAGGCTGAGAGAGAGGAGGAGAGCAGACTTCTTGGGAAAACAGATGTTGGCAAGGCTGATGGGAGCGGTGACGAGGATGGGCGTAGTGGGGGAGGGAGCATGGTTGACGCAGAGGCTTGTTTGATGCCTTGAAAGGCAGGGAGGTGGGACAGTCATCTCTTCCTCCCCTCCTGGCACCCCCTGCTTTCCCCATCTCTGGCTTGCATTAAAGCAGGAACACAGTCAAATTAACAGCCAGGAAGAAGACACGCTGAGAGCAAGCCTTGTGGGCAGGGCATCTGAGAAGAATTTTATCATGGGGTACAAAGTTTTTTTGGGGGGGGGGTACAAAGTTTCTTTTTTGGCCCCTTCCCTTCTCCACTGAATCACAATTTCATATGAGCATTGGATCAGAATGTCTACGAATTACGATACATAAAACTAGGTATGCTTACAGAGAATGTGAATTTTAGTCTTCTCACAATATATGCAAACATTTTTTGGGATCCCAGGAAATTTCTAGGTCGTCTCCTTTGGCTCCAAGAAAGGATCCAGGGGTCTTAGCTCTCCCCCAGACCCTTTGCTCTGATGGACAATTGGGGGGTCAGACCCAAGCCCTCACACCCACCTTCCCTCTTCCTGCTTGCTGACCAGTCATGTTATCATCTTTGCTAGGACTGGTGGGACATTCACCTGCTTTCCTTCCCCCCCCTGCCCCACTTTGCAGGAGTCTGCCTACAGAACACGGAGAGTGAAGGGTACCCCTCCCCTGTGGTGATCTTGCCTTTCATGAAACATGGCGACCTGCATAGCTTCTTGCTGTACTCCCGGCTCGGGGAGAGCCCTGTGGTACGTGGCAACGTTGCTAGATTGTCAGTGGTTGAGAACTGAAACTGTGGACCCCTGGACCAGAGAGCCAATGGGATCTGGGCCAATGTCCTCCATTCACAGGCCAGCTGTTATATTACGTAAACCGCTTTGTGAGCTACTCCTGTTGAAAGTCGGTACAAACATTATTATTATTATTATTATTATTATTATTATTATTATTATTATTATTATTATTATTATTTGTTGTTGTTGTTGTTGTTGTTGTTGTTGTTGTTGTTATAATAAGGAAAAGCTGTACTAGAGCATTGCTTTACTCAGGAGCTCCCCTAGGGAGACAGTGAGCTCTGATAGACAAGACTTATAAAATGGATTTTCTTACTTGTTTGAACTGCGTGATTTTGCCTATACCTGCTGCAGATCATATCCCAGGACACGTGAGCCTGAACAGTCCAGTAGGGGGTGACAGAGAGCAGAGCTCAGTAATACTGAGAAGAGCCACAGGGAAGGGTGGCGACGGATGTGCAGTAGTGTTATTGCCAAGGCAGCTGCCCATAGACTCGGGACCTTTTTCGTCATAGCACCCCACATATGAAACTCTGTACCCAAGATGGTTTGCCTCTCATTTTCCCTACTGGCCTTCAGGGGGCTGGTGAAAGTGATGTTATTTCAGGACTTTCATCTAGAGCAGGGGTGCCCAAACCCTGGCCCTGGGGCGGCCCTCGAGGACTCCCAATCCGGCCCTCAGGGAGCCCCTAGTCTCCAATGAGCCTCTGGCCCTCCAGAGACTTGAGGGAGCCCGCACTGGCCCGACGCAATTGTTCTCAGCGTGATAGCCAACTGTTCGACCTCTTGCGTGAGCTGTGGGACGAGGTCTCCCTCCACACTGCTTGCTGTTTCACATTTGTGATGCGGCAGTGGCAGCGAAGGAAAGGCCGGCCTTGCTTTGTGCAAGGCCTTCTATAGGCCTTGAGCTACTGCAAGACCTTCATTCATTCATATAAGTTCCATCTCTAATATATTCATTTATGTAAACTTATTCAAATTTGAAATGTAAATTAATCCTTTTTCCCCGGCCCCCAACTTGGTGTCAGAGAGATGATGTGGCCCTCCTGCCAAAATGTTTGGATGCCCCTGATCTAGAGTCTAAGGGTTTTAAATTGGGAAATAGAAGGTTTTGATCTTTACAGTATTGCTTTAATGTGAGTCGTGCAATTTTTTTGTTCTATTGTGTTTCTTTATCTTGTTGTGAACTGCACAGAGACATTCAACACTGAAATTGAATTAATGAACGGGAACACAAAGGATGGGCTCTAGTGGGGAGACAGAGGGCAGAGGCTGGGGAAACCTCTTTGATCTGGGCTCTGTGTATGTGGGGCATCCTGCAAGAGGGCTAAGAGGGTGAAGATTTTGATTGGAGCAAAGGTGCCTGTGGTGTAACACTACCTCCTTCCTCCAGTACCTGCCCACACAGACCTTGGTCAAGTTCATGACGGACATCGCCAGTGGAATGGATTATCTCAGCAGCAAAAACTTCATCCATCGGGACCTCGCTGCCCGTAACTGCATGTGAGTGCACAGCATAAGAGGCCAGCTTATGAGGACCGGGGGGAGAGGGAGAACAGCTTTACACGGCCTCAGAGTTCATTTCCCAAATTCAGAGCTCTCTTTTCCTCTCCTGTCCATAGGCTGAATGAGAGCATGACGGCCTGCGTGGCTGACTTTGGCCTCTCCAAGAAAATCTACAATGGCGACTATTACCGACAAGGCCGCATCTCCAAGATGCCTGTCAAATGGATTGCCATTGAGAGCCTGGCGGATCGTGTTTACACCATCAAGAGTGATGTGGTGAGCGAACCAATAGACCCCTTGGACTCCTCCCTCACAAATCCATGAGAAATCTGGTGGCTCTTCCCCCCGCTCCTCCCCCCAACCTGGTTTCTATCCCTCTCCAGGCCAGTGACACCCAAACTTTTTCGACTGGCGGCTCTCTTGACCTACTGGGCCATTGGCCACAGCTCCCCATTAGAACTACAATCCTATGCATTGTATAGGCCACCGGGTTTCTCGTGCTCCCTGCTCCTCTGCCTGGTTTCCATGGCTCCCTGGGAAGCCACGGTTCACAGTTCAGGAACCGCTGCCCTACACGGGCGGGAAGAGCCAGACCCAGTTTTCTTGCTTGGTCAACAAGCTGCCTGTTTTTCTGTCTCCCTCATGCCCACCTTCTGACTCCTTCCTTGCAGTGGTCATTTGGCGTCACCATGTGGGAGATAGCAACACGAGGCCAGACGCCATACCCGGGGGTGGAGAACAGTGAGATTTATGACTATCTGCGCCAAGGCAACCGCCTGAAGCAGCCAATCGACTGCCTGGATGGCCTGTAAGTATCGCATCCTTCAGTGGGAATCAGGTAGGCTCCTTAAAGACATAGAGAGTGGATAGCTTTAAACCTTTGCCCCATCATGGTCCCGTAAGAACATAAGAAGAGCCCTGCTGGGTCAGGTCAAAGGCCCATCTAGTCCAGCTACCTGTATCTCACTGTGGCCCACCAGGTGCCTCACACAAGACTTGTTTCCTGTACCACTCCCTCACACCTAGCCTTCTGAACTTGCCTACTTGTAAAAGCAGGAGTTTGCACACACCTATCGTGGCTTGTGATGGACTTTTTTTCTCGAAATCTGTCCAATCTCCTTTTAAAGGCATCGAGGCCAGGCACCATCACTATATCCTGTGGCAAGGAGTTCCACAGATCAATTACTGCTCCCATCCTGTGGCTGCTGCTTGACTCAGGAGAGAAGCTTCCATTGCTGCGAGCGGGAGTTGCCGTAGACAGCTCTCACCCATGCCCAAGTGTGCTGCGTTTCATTCCCCAGCAAAGGGTTCTCTTCAACCTCTGCTCCCCCTCTTCTCTCCTCCCCGCCCCACAGGTACGAGCTGATGCTGAGCTGCTGGGCCCTCAACCCCCGGGACCGCCCCAGCTTTGAGGTCCTGCATGGGGAGCTGGAGAAGATCCTGAAGTCCCTCCCGCCAGCCAAGGACCCCGAGGAGATTCTCTACGTCAACATGGACGAGGGGGCGGACTCCGAGGAGGCCGAGCTGGGGGCCGTGGGGGGCCTGGGCCCCGAAGAGCCCCCTGTCAAGGAGAGTGCACCCCTCAAGCCCATGGTGACGGCGGCTGAGGTGCACCAGCCACAGGCAGTGGGGCGCTACGTGATGTGCCCGACCCCTCATGAGAGCAGCCGGCTCCTGCCCGGCAACCACAGCTGCGCTGCGACAGAGGAAGGGGCCTGAGTGGGATGGTTATGGGGACGGTGGCAAGCAGCCTTATAGGGTTTGGAACTCTGTAGGGCTTGGAAGGCCAGGGGAGCCGTGAGTACTCCACAAACCGAGACACACACCTTTCCAGAAAGAACCACTTTTCCTTGCTTTCCCTCCATGGGGTGCCAAGGGATGTCTTTCCCTGGTCAACCCTTACGGAGGGAGGTTGGACCAATTGACCCTGGAGTGTGTCTCAAGCCCCCCCCTACTTCCTCCCCACCACCCCTCATGCCTGTGTTGGCTCCCCCTGCCCCACACTGCCAAACGGAGATCAAGAGACACTGTGTGCCACTCCAGGGGCTGGAGATGAAGGGAAAAACCTCGGGGGAGGGGTGTGAGGGTGACAGCAGGTAACCAGACAGAACCTGTCCTCCCCTCACTCACTGAAGGAAGTGTTGTGGTTTCATGCCCTGTCCTCCGCAAACCCTGCGATTCAAGTTTAGCTGGCTCCCTCGAGCAAAGGAGTTCAGGGGTTGCCACCTACTTTTGTTGGTCTTGCTCTTGTGTCTTTAAGGTTGGCCTGGCACACGGGCATGGAGCAGGTGCAGCTTTTCTTGGCAGTGACGGGAAAGGCTTCACCTTCTGAATTTCTGCCTCTCAAGCCATTGCCTAGCATACAAGAGCAAGGCCTGGTGTAAAGGGTCACAGCAACTGTAGTGAGCGCAATCTATGTCTTCCTCCTACCTAACGCCCCCTCCCCTCCTTATTTCACTGCCAGCTGTTCCACTGCCATGCCTCCCTGATTCCTTTCCCCTGGCTGGCATGAGCCAAGCCAGCCAGGGTTAATTATAACTGAGGTGCCGGAGCAGGGGGCACAGGACCTCATCCCTGAAGCCATTTTTCTCTTTCGGAGCAGAGAGGGAGGAACTGGCCATCATTGCTGAGTGATGAGGAAAGTGCACTCTGCATATGCTCAGAGATACAGCTTTCTGTACGGATTTCTCGGGAGCCAGTCCTGGCATTCAGAATGGGCTCCAGAGCTGAAATGTGGCTCAGATCCAAGCCCAGCTGACCAGCGCACTCACCTGTTCTGTGGAGAACACCATGTTCTCCCTCTTGGGAAGTATATTAGATGCCTCATTTAGCAGGTGATGGGTCCACCTTTTTAAGCATCGCTGGTCGCACACCCCCAGTCTCCTGGGACCCTCTTGTCCCTGGGTCAAAGGTGCTGCCGGACACAGAAGCCATACCCAGACAGATACCCCAGAGGGGTCATGAGGGATTTTTTTAAAAAAATACTTTAAAACATTTCTCCTCTCTTTGGGGAATGTTGGCACATTTCAGAGGCTGGAGAAGCCAACAGCCCCTTAAAAGCCTTTTAGCCATGTTGGAGCATACCTGGCTGTAGCAAAGCTTACACTGCCTCATCTCCCAATTTCCCGAATTGGATGGGATGCTTAGCTGACAATTCCCCAAATTTTCCTGGATGTCTAAAGCAGGATCTTCCCCCAAGAACTTCCTGATGTGAAACAGTGTTTTGATAAGGCACGTGTGGGAATCTTGTGCAATCCCCTGCCCCACTGAAATACCACCAATGGAAGTTGCACACAACAGCATTGAATCCCCCAAGAACTTCCTGATGTGAAACAGTGTTTTGGTGTGGCACGGGTGGGAATCCTGTGCAATCCCCTGCCCCACTGAAATACCGTCAATGGAAGTTGCACACAACAACATTGACTTACAGGTTGGCGCCTGTCTTGTTCACAAGAAAAACCGCTTTTCTTTTCTTTTCTTTTTTTGCACTAGTTAACATGACCACAGTGGCCACAACTTGATTTTTCCCAGGATATGGATTCCACAAAGGAAAAATAAATAGATCTCTTGTTGCAGAGGAATGCCTGAAAGCCCAGGAGAGTCACTGCAGCTCAGTGTAGATCATACTCCCCTAGAGAGACCCAACAATTTGTCTCCACATCCAGCCTCTCCTCTCATTTGGCAGCTTTCCAGAAACACGAACCACCTGGAGAGGTGGCCATCGGAGAAATTGCAGGGTGCCCTTTTTTGCCACATGTTCACAGCCACTTGGGCTGGGCTGGATGCCCAGGGCAGCCTTTTCAAGGAGTTTGGGGCAGTTTTGCAAAAGGGATCACTGTCTGTGCTGCAGATACTCATACCGCAGTCACCTCTTCGGCAGGTTTGATATAGTTTCAAAACCTGCCGTGCCTATTGGTGGGACGTCAGAACTGTGTGTCACAGTCGCTCGCAGCCCTTTCAACTCTTTTGAAAGTTCCGGCCTGGCACTAGCCTTCACGTAGCAGCCGTTCCGCACCATGATTTTTATTTTTACCTTTTTCTTTTTTCTTTTGCACAATAAATGCACATTTGTTACTGATGTGATTTGCACACCCCACAAGTCGTTCTCTGCCGCTTGGCCTACACAGAAACCGCGATCTGCGCAGGTCGGCAACTCCAAGACTGCCGTGCCAGTTTCGGCTGCGTTTGAGCATGTTTGGGGCCCGAAGCCGGCTGTGATTGGCTTGGACCAACATGAGCAATGGGATCCCCTGCTCCCTAAGGGTCCATTTCCCCCCATTTGATTTTTTATGCAAAGAAGGTTCTGAACAAAGGCAACATCAAAAATAGCTCACAGGCACTGCTTTACATTTGCAATTCTTTCCCCCCCAAAAGGATAGACAGTCTTCACGAAGCGGCAAGGGTGACACAAGAATCAATCCCTGCTTGATGTGCCGATGAGTGGCATCTGTCAAAAGTCATGCAAAGGCATGTGTGGGTGGGGGAGCTGGGCTTGCTCCAGGATGGTACAAATGAAGCAGCCTGTCATCTTTTAAGATACGCCTGCCTAACTAGGTGTGACCAGCTCTAGGTCCCACCTCTTGCCATGTGGACTGTGCTACACAGCCATCAAGCGGAGGCTATTGAAATTCGGGAGGCAGGTGTGAAAGCTGCCACCCGCTTCTCCCTCCAGCACCCCAGCTGCATTTTCCTGCCTGGGCTTACTCCCTGATTGGGGGCACCAGCCTAGGAAAGGGCTGGTGGGGGCCAAAACAAAGGAGTTGAGGGCTCAGCACCTCTTTCCTCCTTGCCGTCCCCATCCAGTTTTGGTCCTAAAGTGGCCTCTTCTCTAACTTGTGCAGAGAAATATGCTTCTCCCCCCGCCCCCCCGGCACACACACACACACCCGCCCTCGCCTTTTAAAGCAATGCCTCATCTTCTGAATCATATTTCCAATGACTGTGTTTCAGGTCGTGTCTAATCATATTTTCCATTCCGCCTGCTAAGGCGTCAGTACAATCTCTGTCTCCCTTCTGGGTTGCGACATCAAAACGCTGGCCCGGAGAACGCCAGGTCCTTTTTTGCAAGGACTTACTGAGGGGGTTCCCCCCCTCTCCCTCCTGGCCCCCAAGTGCTTCCATGTCCACCCAGATTCTTTTCTTTCTGCCTGCTGCCTTGATGTGCCTGCAGTTCAGTTGACTTCCCCAGTGGCGTAGCCAGAGGGGGTGCAAAGCGCTAAGTTTTGCAGGGCACCTCACCGCGTCATGCAAGCAGCCCTTCCTCCTCCCCTTCAGAGCCATTCTGGATGGGGGAGCAAAACAAAGGCATATGCCTGGCTCTGAAGGGGAGGGGCCCCTTGCGCACTGCAGTGAGGCTCCCTGCAAAACTTAGCGCTTTGCATCCCCCCCCCCCGCCACTGGACTTCCCCCTCCCCTAGAGATTCTTATTATGTTTTTTTATACAAATGTATATACTTTTTTTTAAAGAAACAATGGCTGAGTATGAAATGTTTTGTTTTGTCTTTTCCACATCTTTACTTTTGTACAAAATATGTTTCCCTCTCAGGGCAAAGTCTGTTTGGAGAGAGAGAGAGCGAGAGAGAGAGAGAACATGCTCTGTGATATATTTTGCTTATAAATAAAGCTTTCTTTAAGAAAAAAAAAAAATCTGGAGCCAGCTTTAATTTCAAGGGTAGAACCAAAGAGGGAAGGGTGACAACTCTCTGGTAAAACACACTTGGTATGGATGAGGCTCTGGGTCCAACCTCTGGCATCTGCAGCTAAGGTTGCAATGTGACGTCATCCCCCTACTTGTCCCTTCTTCACATAAGATTGACTCCTTGTTTTTCACCTTTAGAAACTGGGTTTCTGTAACACCTCACATTTGCATGGCATTTTTCTGAGTGTGAGCTGGAGGAAAAGCAGGCCTTGGAGAGAAGCAGCACTATTGAAATTAGTGCTGCTAATGGGACAATTAGAACATGCGAGAGTTAGAACAGGCAAAAGAAAATATGTCTTCACCCATAAGAACATAAGAACAGCCCCACTGGATCAGGCCATAGGCCCATCTAGACTAGTCCAGCTTCCTGTATCTCACAGAGGCCCACCAAATGCCCCAGGGAGCACACCAGATAACAAGAGACCTGCAAGGCTTCCTGGGAATTGTAGTTAAGAACATAAGAACAGCCCCACTGGATCAGGCCTAGGCCCATCTAGTCCAGCTTCCTGTATCTCACAGCGGCCCACCAAATGCCTCAGGGAGCACACCAGACAACAAGAGACCTGCAAGGCTTCCTGGGAATTGTAGTTAAGAACATAAGAACAGCCCCACTGGATCAGGCCATAGGCCCATCTAGTCCAGCTTCCTGTATCTCACTGCGGCACACCAAATGCCCCAAGGAGCACACCAGATAACAGACCTGCAAGGCTTCCTGGGAATTGTAGTTAAGAACATAAGAACAGCCCCACTGGATCAGGCCATAAGCCCATCTAGTCCAGCTTCCTGTATCTCACAGCGGCCCACCAAATGCCCCAGGGAGCACACCAGATAACAAGAGACCTGCAAGGCTTCCTGGGAATTGTAGTTAAGAACATAAGAACAGCCCCACTGGATCAGGCCATAGGCCCATCTAGTCCAGCTTCCTGTATCTCACTGCGGCACACCAAATGCCCCAAGGAGCACACCAGACAACAAGAGACCTCATCCTGGTGCCCTCCCTTGCATCTGGCATTCTGACATAGCCCATTTCTAAAACCAGGAGGTTGCGCATACACATCATGGCTTGTACCCTGTAATGGATTTTTCCTCCAGAAACTTGTCCAATCTCCTTTTAAAGGTGTCCAGGCCAGTCGCCATCACCACATCCTGTGGCAAAGAGTTCCACAGACCGACCACCCTCTGAGTAAAGAAATATTTTCTTTTGTCTGTTCTAACTCTCCCAACACTCAATTTTAGTGGATGTCCCCTGGTTCTGGTGTTATGTGAGAGTGTAAAGAGCATCTCCCTATCCACTCTGTCCATCCCTCGCATAATTTTGTATGTCTCAATCATGTCCCCCCTCAGGCGTCTCTTTTCTAGGCTGAAGAGGCCCAAACATTAATCTGTGGAACCCCTTGCCACAGGATGTGGTGGTGGCTCCTGGCCTAAATGCTTTTAAAAGGGGACTGGATAGATGGATGGAAAAGTCTATCACAGGTTACAAGCCGTGCTGGATAAATGCAACCTCCTGGTTCTAGACGTAGGCTATCTCTGAATGTCAGTCATATCCTATACATCTTGCGTCTATCTTGTTGTCTGGTGTGCTCCCAGTGGTAGGTCACTGAGATGCAGGAAGCTGGACTAGATGATCCAGCAGGGTGCTTCTCAAGTGGGAACAAGGGGTAGAAGAATACCAACAGCTAAGTGCCTGTTCCTTCCGTGGGTCCACACATGGAGCAAATATTCCACCTGCCCTAAGGAGAACAGGTTGACATGAAGTGGGGCAGCCAAACTGAGGCCTTGCAATCACTCTTGTTTGCTCCAAACTACCACTGCAGTGGTGGTGGTGGGGCACAAGCTCTGTCCTGTCCTCCCTGCTGCATTAGACAGAGGAGAAACCCCCATCAATGAGCACATTCAGGGCTTGCCTGCTCTAATTGTTGACAGTTCAATTTCAGCGAGCAGCCGAGAACAAGGCAGCCCATTCAGGAGGGTATCTCCACCACAAGTCTCTGCCTCATAATCTGGGGTGAGAGGGATTAAGCGCTTTTGCAATTGTCCCCTGCGCATGGGGAGGGGTAGGCCGAGCCCCCAGTGGAGGCAGACAAACGCCTCTCTGTCCCTTGGCAGTTTTGCAAGAGATAAGTTGGGAAAGAGAGGGCGCTCCGGAAAGGGAGAAAGAGGGGTGGCAGGGCAGAGAGTGCGGGAGTGTGGTGTGAACATAGACGACGGGTTAATTCCACATGTGGTGGTGATGAAGCAAGACATGATTGCCAGATTTGCCCCAGTACCTATCTTTGCACCTTAAGGGCTAGGAACTTGACCCAGGTTTGAATGTTTGCAGTGAAAACAAGAGCCAGGATGGTGTGGTGGTTCATAGAGTTGACCTGGACCACATAGACCCAGAAGATCCATGTTCAAATCCCTGGTCAGCCATGAAGCTTCCTGGGTGACCTTGGGGCCTGCCTAACCTACCTCACAGGGTTGTTGTGAGAACAAAAAGAAGGGAGGAACCATGTAGCTGAGCTCCTTGGAGGGAGGGAGGTGTAAAAATGTGGAAAATGAATGAATGAATGAATGAATGAATAAGCAGGAAAAAAGGTCCTGCCCTGGTACAATCTGAGTTTTGAGTATAGCGCCTGACTCTGTTGTATTTGGGGGGGGATTTGCTCTCCCCACCTCTGCCTTGCAGCCCGTCCCCCCCCCCATCTACTCCTGATGTAGCAGCACTCAGGTGCAAACCCGATGATGGGGGCAGCAACATTGGCTTTGTTAGTTGAGAAGCACTCAGTTGAGTGCCAAGTCTACTTTTCATGGCTACGTGGGGGAGGGGAGTGCAACCATCCCCTCCCACATGCACACCTTCTGTTGTCAGATGGGTCCACTGCCGGTATTGGACCCAAGCTGAGGAACAATGGAGTGGGGTGGGGGTAAAATGGGGAAGAGTTCAGCTCCCCTCACCCATATGCTTCTTTGGTTTAAAAAGCAGATGCCCCTCACCCCCCATTTTGTACCTGAATAGGGCAGGCATATGAAAGACGAACATGGTTGCCTCCCACACATATCAACTGCGAGGTCCAGCCACTGCCTTTCGAGGACGTTAATCCATCTCAAGCCCTTATCTGCCTCGGAAGTCACAAAACCCTACAATTATTGCAAGGCTGAAACCGGTCAATCTCAGGATCAGCATGACATAACCGGGGTGGTGATTGCCCACCCCTGGCCAACACCCCTTTGCAGACTCTATAAAAAGGGGGGAGCTGAGGCAGGCCTAGGGTTCGGGAACGATGGAGGCTTCCCCTGTTGCCCTGTTCGCCGTCGTCTGCTCTCTTCTACACTCTGTCACCTCAAAGGTGAGTCTTATCAGGAGCCGGATTCTGTCTTTGAATTCACATTAGTGTGTGAGCATTGGGGGGGGGGGGTGTAGCTCAGTGGCATCAGCACATGTTCTGCAAGCAGCGGTTTCAAGCCCAGGTATTGCTGAAGAGCCAATGGGAGTCATCAACCTGGACGGACCGACAGCCAGATTCCATTTAAGGCACCTTTCGATCGTCCAGCCTCCTCTGATCGAAAGACATTGGTGTGTTAACAATAATTAAAGCCAGCCCAAGATGTTGTGGCACCCCTGGCAGCAGTGCCAATCACCCTCCCCCCCCCCCTTATCTGGCACTGTGCAAGCCGCTATCTCTTTTACTCTTGCTCCCTGGATTTGGAGAGCCTAGTGACCTCTTTGCCTCCACACGTTCACTTCCTTCTCGGATGCAAAAGTAACAGAGGAGGTAGGCACCCCGCCACTAATTCACCTGGAGCAACCACCTTAACCAGCCTCATGGACAGGATGGTCATAAGAACATAAGAACAGCCCCACTGGATCAGGCCACAGGCCCATCTAGCCCAGCTTCCTGTGTCTCACAGCGACCCACCAAATGCCCCAGGGAGCACACCAGATAACAAGAGACCTGCAAGGCCTCCTGGGAATTGTAGTTTAAGAACATAAGAACAGCCCCACTGGATCAGGCCATAGGCCCATCTAGTCCAGCTTCCTGTATCTCACAGCGGCCCACCAAATGCCCCAGGGAGCACACCAGATAACAAGAGACCTGCAAGGCCTCCTGGGAATTGTAGTTTAAGAACATAAGAACAGCCCCACTGGATCAGGCCATAGGCCCATCTAGCCCAGCTTCCTGTATCTCACAGCGGCCCACCAAATGCCCCAGGGAGCACACCAGATAACAAGAGACCTGCAAGGCCTCCTGGGAATTGTAGTTTAAGAACATAAGAACAGCCCCACTGGATCAGGCCATAGGCCCATCTAGTCCAGCTTCCTGTATCTCACTGCGGCACACCAAATGCCCCAGGGAGCACACCAGATCACAAGAGACCTCATTCTGGTACCCTCCCTGGCATCTGGCATTCTGACGTAGCCCATTTCTAAAATCAGGAGGTTGCACATACACATCATGGCTTATAACCCGTGATGGATTTTTCCTCCAGAAACTTGTCCAATCTCCTTTTAAAGGCATCCAGGCCAGACACCATCACCACATCCTGTGGCAAGGAGTTCCACAGACTGACCACATGCTGAGTAAAGAAATATTTTCTTTTGTCTGTTCTAACTCTCCCAACACTCAATTTTAGTGGATGTCCCCTGGTTCTGGTGTTATGTGAGAGTGTAAAGAGCATTTCTCTATCCACTCTGTCCATCCCCTGCATAATTTTGTATGTCTCAATCATGTCCCCCCTCAGGCGCCTCTTTTCTAGGCTGAAGAGGCCCAAACGCTGAAGCCTTTCCTCATAAGGAAGGTGCCCCAGCCCAGTAATCAGCTTAGTTGCTCTCTTTTGCACCTTTTCCATTTCCACTATGTCCTTTTTGAGATGCGGAGACCAGAACTGGACACAATACTCCAGGTGTGGCCTTACCATCAATTTGTACAGCGGCATTATATTAGCCGTTTTGTTCTCAATACCTTTTCTAATGATCCCAAGCATAGAATTGGCCTTCTTTACTGCCGCTGCACATTGAGTCGACACTTTCATCGACCTGTCCACCACCACCCCAAGATCTCTCTCCTGATCTGTCACAGACAGCTCAGAACCCATCAGCCTATATCTAAAGTTTTGATTTTTTTGCATCACGTGCACACATTGTCATCTTTTGCTTTACCCTCTGAACATGACCTGTTTCAAAACCTCATTCCTTCTTCGCCAGGGAATTTTCCACGGAGTTCCTAAACTGACTTCCAGCACAATCAGTTAAAATTAGGACTACCGACCAGTTAAAGTCATAATCTTTGATTTGTCAGATTAATTTCAAATGATTACTTGATTGATCTGTTTAATCCACATGGGGTTAAGCAATGGTTATGAAGGGGGAAAAATATAGTATTTTTAGATGGTGCGTGGCTATGTCACAACAGCAGCCATCTTGGAAGAGGCATCCGTGCTGTGTTCCAACGAAGAGGGAATGCTTCTCCAAGATGCGGCTTGCCACCACTATTTCCATACACACCTATACGAAAAATAACTAACATTGTGCCCCAATTGTTAAAGGTACCTTTTAAAGTAGCCTCTTGCTTGCAAATCCCCTTTGCTGTCTGCCACAACTGCACAGAATGTCACGGGCAGGATTGATGCCGGCGGACGCTGCGTGTGCACGGTCATCCTTCCAGGTGACGCTTTCCCTGTAGAGCAGGTGGAGCTTCTGGAGACCTCGTCCCACAACCTCTCGCGCCTTGCGCAGTTGGAGATGGAAAAGGTAAGGCTTATATCCGAGGGGTGAGGAATATCTGGGAACGGTCCTGGCTTTGGGCATGCATGTGTGTCACCCAAGTCCTGTAACCTTCACAGAGCCACTGCCACAGCTGAAAAGGTTGCAGGGGGTCACAGCAGCCTCTATTGGTCTTAAAAGAGGGTGGCCGGCCTCCTACCACCCTGATCAGCAATCCCCCCACTCTGGGAGAAGGGTTGCGTGTGGTGGACAGAGACATTCATTGGGTATATAGTGGGCCCTCAGTATCTACAGGAGATCCATTCCAGGTTCCCCTATGGATACTAAAGTCCACTAATTACACCCACAGCTGGAGGGCTTCAGAACACCTCCAGACATGGCTGGAAGTGACTGGTTGCATCCAGGAGGTCCCCGGAGGCCTTCCATCACCGGGCCTGGCATCTGTGGGTACTGAAATCCACGGGTGCTGAGCCCATGGATAAAAGGCTCACTGTATAAGCACATGAGTTTCCGTTCTCAGGTGGTTGAACCTGGTCTGTAAGCAACCATTTGCTTAGCCTCCAATGGTGAGTGGGAACCCAACGCCCCCCCTTCCCCAGAGAGGGAATTCCTGGGAAATCTGGGGATAACCCCTTTCTGGGACAGGTAGTGGATCATTCTGAAAGACTTGACTATGTTTACATGCTGTTCAACTTGGGCTTGGGCTTGGGCTTGGTTCTTTCCTCCCTAGAACCAAGTGACATTTGTGACATTTGCGTGTCACAGTTGTCAAGGCTTATAGGTTGACTTTGGGGGGCTGGAGACACATTTGCAGGAGGGAACAGAGTTCCACAGGGATGGAGGGAATCCATTTCTCATGCAAGAGGCTGCTTGAAGTGGAGTGACTCCAGTTGGGAACTGATCCCATTTCTGGTCTGTGTTGTGTGTGTGACGCAACTGCCCTCTGCTGACAGAACATTTGCAGGCAGGCACGCACTCTTGCCAAGGCTCAGAAAGACTCTCTGGACATGTTGAAGTGAAAATAGATACATTTTAGATATTAACATTTCGCACTCTCACTGGACTTCCCCCCTCCCTTGCGTTAGTTCTCATTCATTTGGATTTATTCCAGCCTTCTAGATTAATTAATAAAAGTTACTAGTCCTCAAGAAAGCCCGTATGGAGGGGGAGTGGGTGTGTGGGTGCGGTGTGTGTCTTTAGGTCCAAAAGGAAAGAAAAAAGAAGCAGCAGCAAGCTTTATTCCAGCTGATGAAAGCTTCCCTGCCTGATCACCTCTAGGGGACTTCCACGCACCATTGGAGACTGAGCAAATGGCAGTTTACAGACCTGTGAACCTCAACCCATGTGATTATATACCCAACAAATGTCTCCGTCCACCACATGCATGAAATAAAGGAATGTTACCTATGAAGTCTCGGGCCCTAATAAACCCACTAACTGATAAGTCTTGCTTATTGCTTTTGGCACTTATTATTATTATTTATTAACAGTATTTATATACCGCTTTTCAACTAAAAGTTCACAAGGCGGTTTACAGAGAAAAATCAAATAACTAAATGGCCCCCTGTCCCAAAAGGGCTCACAATCTAAAAAGATGCAGATGAATACCAGCAGACAGCCACTAGAACAGACAGTGCCTCTAGCCTCTCTGCCTCTAGCTATTCCCTGAGAACCAGGAGTTCAACAGGTTCAGCTTTTTCCCCCCAACATAAAGGTGCAGTGCTGGGAAACATGGAACCCCATTGAAATTCTGCTTGTTGGGCAGTTGCTAAAGTCCTGCTGGGTGGGGGGTGGGGGGCGACGATGATGATGACTGGTAATCTTGCCAGACACTATCTGCTTAAGATGCATGCTACGTAGTGGGGGGAGGGAGCCAGCATTCTAAGGGTTAATGATAGGGTTAGTCCCATCTGTGGTTTGGAACCATGCCTAAAAAAGGTGGCACAGACTAACATGTCTACAGATCAGGAGTTCACTAGTGTTGGCAGTCCTCTCCACTTTTATTTATAATTTCATCTTTTTATACTGCCCTTCCTCCAGGGAGCTGAGAGCAGCGTGCATAGTTCCTCCTCTCCTTTTGTACTAACAACCACCTTATGAGGTTGGCAAGGCTAAGAGTGACTGGCTCAAGAAGCTTAATGGCCGAGTGGGGATTTGAACCTGGATCTTCCAGGTCTAAGTCTAACTCCTGAACCACTACACCAGCCTGGCTCCCTTTTTGCCCTCAGATCCAGAAATACGAGCAACAGCTTGGTGAATACGAGGCCCGCCTGGATAACGCCACCCGGAGGCTGGAATTGCTGGAGGCGGGAGAGGTGATGCCTACACCACTCGATTTCAAAGAGCTGCACAAGGAGATCCAGGAAATGGAGGCCTTCGTGGACCACCTGAAGTCGGCCCTCAATGGAAGCGACGAGACGGTGAACACTCTGCACAAAGAGGTCAGAGGCACGGTGCGAGGGGTGCAGGGAGTGCGAGACGCACTGGGTAACGAGCACGGGGTGTGTGTGTGTGACACCAGTACTGGCCAAAATTTTTAAAATCTTTGTATTTTCAAATAATACCATAATATTATATATCAGTCAATGCATAATTTCACGCAGAACGCAATCAACCATGGCGAAATATTTCTATTCTATCAAAAGTTATAGCCAAAAAAAAACCAATGGGGACCGGGCAATGGTGCATCACCACATCCGCTGCTCGTGGCGTCGCCCTGCCCCACTGCAAGGGGTTCATCATGGGGGTGACACACTGGCCTCCCGCAGCGGGTGACACAACTGCTAATGATGCCACTGCAGAGGCAGATTTTTTTTTAAACAGCAATCCTCAACACTCTGTTCTGTCTCTGCTACAAAGAGAGCTGGCCTGTCCGTGGATTGGCCAGGAAAGCCTGCTGCCCATCTCCCTGGATGACTGGATGGAAGAGAGGAGAGTGGTGTGCTAGAGTGCCTGGTGCTCTCTAGCCCAACGCTCTCCTCTCCTCCACACTTCCTTGTCTATCCACCCCCCTTTTCTTTTTCCAAAGCCAGAAAGTGGGAGGAAGAGCTGCAGAGGCAATGGCTGGCCCACCGCTGAGTAAGAGAGAGCAGCATTTGGCATGGGGTAGAGGATAACAGCCTTGTCGACCTCAGATGCCAAGAAATCTTGGGTCTGTGAACCCAAATTAGTACATGAGTAGGGCTGTCCCTTTTTTCCCTGATACACCTCCTGCCTCTCTCTGCTAATTAACTCTCCTGTTAGGAATTTAATAGAACGTAGGGCCTGAAATGGGGTGTGATACAATCCCATGGACCTAAAACCATCTCACTTCTTTGCAATATACGCAGTGGATTCTGACCTAATTTGAATGGAAAGCACCCTCTCTCTTTCTTTCTCCCACTGACTGCTAAACGGAACCTCCTCGTACAGCCATGGCATACCTTTGAATTCCAAATGCTGGGAATAAAAAAACAAGGCCAAGCTTGGTTGCGAGCTTCCTGGAGGTATCTGGCTGGTCACTCCTGGGAAAAAGAACATTGGGCCGAAATGGTCTGATTCATCAAAAAAGTTCCTATGCGGTTAATTCATGGTTGGTTCCTGACAGGCTTTGTGTCTTCTCTTAGATCCAGAACGCTTCCTTGAGCATAAGCAAGCTGGAGTCCTTTGACAAGAACAACATAATGGCTGTGAAACGGGAACTCTCGGCCCTCAAGGAGCGCCTTGACACCTGCCAAAGGGAAAAGCCACAGCTCAGGTCCCAGACTTTTTATGGTAAGGATGCCATTCAGTTTGTATCTTCACAACTGCCTCACATACTGCTTCACGGTGTAGGTAGGAACATAACAACATAAGAAGAGCCCAGCTGGATCAGGCCAAAGGCCCATCTAGTCCAGCTTCCTGTATCTCCAGTGGCCCAGCAGATGCCTCAGGGAGTATACAAGACAATAAGAGACCTGCATCTTGGTGCCCTCCCTTGCACCTGGCATTCTAAGGTAGCTACTTCTAAAACCAGGAGGTTGCACACGGCTTGCAACCTGTGATGGATTTTTCCTCCAGAAATTTGTCCAATCCCCTTTGAAAGGCATCTAAGCCAGATACCACCATCACATCCTGTGGCAAGGAGGTCCACAGATTAATTACCCACCATATTTTCTTTTGTCTGTTCTGACTCTGCTGACACTCAGTTTTAGTGGATGTTCCCTGGTTCTGGTGTTGTGCGAGAGGGAAAAGAACACCCCTCTGTCTACTCTATCCATCCCCTGCATAATAGGGGAGGGGTCACATGAGGAGCAGCGTCACACCCCGGTTTCTCTCTCCCTCACCCAGGCAGTTGCGATCACCATGGACTCTGGCGTGTCAGCAAGCCTCAAGTGGTGCAAATGAACTGGAAAGGCTCCGGTTATAAGTACGGCTCCTGGGGCAGGGAGTCTTCTGTGCAGTCGGCCAGGAAGAACCTCTACTGGGTAGCTCCACTGAACACCGATGGACGACGGCTGGATGCAGTGCGCCTCCACACCTCCTACCAAGACCTGCTGCTCTACAAGAACCCCACCGACAGCTTGATCCCAGGCTTTGGGCAGGGGGCCGGGCCAGTGTTCTATAACGGGTCATTCTTCTACAACTGCTTCAACGCCCGGGACTTGTGCCGCATGAACCTGGACACCAACACAGTGGAGCGCAAGGCTGTGCCCAATGCAGCCTTCAACAACCGCTTCTCCTATGCTGGCACCAACTGGCACAGCATTGACTTGGCGGGTGATGAGAACGGCCTGTGGGTCCTCTATGCCACAGAGCGGACTGAGGGCAACCTGGTGATTGGACGGGTCAACCCCGCCACACTGGTGGTGGAGAAGACCTGGGTCACCTCAGAGTTCAAGCCGGCTATGACCAACGCCTTCATGGTCTGTGGGGTGCTCTATGCCACTCATGCCATCAGCACCCACCGTGAGGAGATCTTCTATTCCTACGACACTAAGACAGGAAAAGAGGCTCGTCCCAGCATCCTATTGGAGAAGATCACCGAGACAGTGCAGGCCTTGAGCTACAACCCCAACGACCGCAGGCTTTACATGTATAGCGATGGGTACCTGCTTATTTACGATGCATTTTTCCAATCCTAGGTGCTGAGGCTGGGGGGGGGGGGAAGGGGAAGGCAGCCCTTCCTGTTGCTCTGAGCAGCTCCCACAAGAGCAAGCAATGGAATACTTGGCCAACCTTTCAGCCACATTGACTCTGCACTTTTTCAAACCCCTAACTCTTAAAATCCTGCACACGACCACCTAAATTTTGCAACAAGAAAGTTAGAGCTGTGACACACGGACCTTAATGCCTATTAAGCAAAGGTGTGTTATTTCTCTGGACTTGCATACATTTGCTCTTTCAGTTGTTTCCACCTTGCTATTACAAACCATTGCTATTGATTCTGGGTTTGCTGCCAGGGACTGGGGAGAAGCAGCAAGGGACAGTGAAAGACACCCCCCTCCCAAATGGAAATTCACTTATTCTGCCACTTTTCCAGCTTCTGAGATTTGGCCAAGCAAATCTTTGCAGTCTTCAGAGCTAGCAACTTTCTTTCTTTCTTTCTTTGCTGACTTTTTCAGGAAACTGAATGGGGAATTTTTACATTCAAATTGCACATTTTTTTCTGCCCTGCTTTCTTAGCTTCTCCCCTTCCCTTCACCTTTCACAAAGTCCACCACACAAGCCAGTGTGGTATAGCGGACAGGCCAAAAAGACCCGGGTTCGAATCCCTACTCAGCCATGAAAAGAATAGGGTGGCTTTGGGTCAATCACCATTTCTCGGTCTTAACTGCCTTGCAAGAGTGGTGTGAGATAAAATCAGAAACCTCACACTTGCTCCCTGAGAAAGGGAACAGGTGACAAGCGGTGAAGGAAGCACAAATCCAGTTTTGGATCACGATAGCTAGCCTGTGTCCAGCTGTGACAGTGCTGGGCCTTTAATAAGTTTAAACTTTTCTGCCTTTAATAAACCTACTCTCTGTAAGCAGAAGCTGTGTCCATGTGGTGTGGCATTCACTGGTGTTGTTACCTGTGGGATAGCAGTGTGTGGGAATAGGATTTCTCCCCCTTCCAATCTACTGGAAAACACACTTTGTCATGTTTCTCTGCATGGAGGGATAGCCAAGGTCTAGGTGCAACACAACTTTCTCCCTAGAGAAAAGAAAGTTAGAGGCCTGCAGAATGAAGGCAAAAACAGCCTACTCCAGGAGGCAGCAGAGCCCAGTGGTGGAACGCCTGCGTTGCATCCAAACACCCCAGGCTGAATCCTCAGCATCTTCCTATATGACATTCCCAGTTTGACTGTTGCTTCTGCCTTCACACACAAGATGGCCTTAGGCAAGTACCTCCCTCCCAGGCTTCTCATCAGCAACTGGGACATCATAATACTTGTGCCTTTACAGCAGCGATTTTCAACCTTTTTCATCTCATTGCACACTGACAATGCACTAACATTGTCAAGGCAAACCATCAGTTTTTTGACTATTGCCAAGGCACACCATGCTGATGGTAGGAGGCTCAAATCCCCCAATTGCCCTACTAATAAATGACCCTCCCCAAAGCCCCGCGGCACACCTGCAGACCATTCACGGCACACAAGTGTGCCACGGTACAGTTGTTGAAAATCACTGCTCTACAGCATTGCATGTTGGCAACCTTCAGTCTCGAAAGACTATGGTATCGCGCTCTGAAAGGTGGTTCTGGAGCAGCGTCTAGTGTGGCTGAAAAGGCCAATTCGGGAGTGACAATCCCTTCCACACTGGGAGCAAGTGCAGTCTGTCCCTGGTCTGTCTCCCTGGCTATGGGCCTTCCTTCTTTGCCTCTTTGCCTCAGACTGTTGGCCAAGTGTCTCTTCAAACTGGGAAAGGCCATGCTGCACAGCCTGCCTCCAAGCGGGCCGCTCAGAGGCCATGGTTTCCCACTTGTTGAGGTCCACTCCTAAGGCCTTCAGATCCCTCTTGCAGATGGTCTTGTATCGCAGCTGTGGTCTACCTGTAGGGCGCTTTCCTTGCACGAGTTCTCCATAGAGGAGATCCTTTGGGATCCGGCCATCATCCATTCTCACAACATGACCGAGCCAACGCAGGTGTCTCTGTTTCAGCAGTGCATACATTCGAGGGATTCCACCACTTTCCAGGACTGTGTTGTTTGGAACTTTGTCCTGCCAGGTGATGCCGAGAATGCATCGGAGGCAGCGCATGTGGAAAGTGTTCAGTTTCCTCTCCTGTTGTGAGCGAAGAGTCCATGACTCGCTGCAGTACAGAAGTGTACTCAGGACGCAAGCTCTGTAGACCTGGATCTTGGTATGTTCCGTCAGCTTCTTGTTGGACCAGAGTCTCTTTGTGAGTCTAGAAAACGTGGTAGCTGCTTTACCGATGCGTTTGTTTAGCTCGGTATTGAGAGAAAGAGTGTCGGAGATCGTTGAGTCAAGGTACACAAAGTCATGGACAACCTCCAGTTCATGCGCAGAGATTGCAATGCAGGGAGGTGAGTCCACATCCTGAACCATGACCTGTGTTTTCTTCAGGCTGATCGTCAATCCAAAATCATGGCAGGCCTTGCTAAAATGATCCATGAGCTGCTGGAGATCTTTGGCAGAGTGGGTAGTGACAGCTGCATCGTCGGCAAAGAGGAAGTAGTAATTATTATTAAGTAATTAAGTGATTATTAATTAATTAAAGTAATTAATGTTTTTATTAATATCATTAATTTAATAATTACTTATTGTAACTTAATTATTTGCTTTGCACTGGATCACTTTGTGCAACGTGCCCAGATCCCAGTGCAAGAGGCCATCTGAGCTGCACCAACTCAGTGCAGTGCAGGCCCAAGAAAATCTCGCCCCAGGCAATGAGAAAGGATCTCCCAGTAGTACAGGCAATGAGAACGCTGGACGCAAACACCTCCCCCCCAGAAATGTATCCTGGGCGGCCATTTGTTCTAAGTCAACCAAAGCTCAGCCAATAGGAGGGGAGACAGAGATCCCTCCCGCCTGCAAACAAATCCACAGCGCAGCCAATGGGGAGTCAGTAGGGAAGGCGGCTTGGCATTGGTCTGTTAGGAGACCGGTCCCGCCTCCGTCCCTTATCAATCACGCAACGGACCCGGAGAAAGAGTCAAATGAGAAGGCTCTTTATAGATCGGCCCGCGCGCGCGTCCAATAGCGAAGCGGCTTTCACAGTGCGTGAACGAGCGGGAGACGGAGGGCGCTGGGGCGCGGGCCAATCGGCGAACGCCTTACAGGCCACGCCCAGACGGCGGGCCAACCGGAGGCGGCGACGCACGACGGCGGGCCTGTCAGGGAAGGAGGCGAGGGCGGCCATTTTGAGCCGGGCCGGGACGGGGCTGGATGGCGGGGCGGCAGGGGACGGCTGGCGGCCGGGGCCGCGGCGGCCACTGAGCGCCATGGACGTGCGGAAGCTGCGCGTGAACGAGCTGAAGGAGGAGCTGGGCCGGCGCGGCCTCGACACCCGCGGGCTGAAGGCCGAGCTGGCGGAGCGGCTGCAGGCGGCACTGGAGGCCCAGGAGCGGAGCGGGGCGGGCGGCGGAGGCGGAGGAGCAGCGCCAGGCCCGTCCGGGGACCTGCTGCCGCCTGACGGCCACTGTGAGCGGGCGCGGCTGGGGGGGCCCCGCCGCCTCCCTCCTTGTGCATAGGGGGCGGAGCCTGTGGAACTCCCGGCCACAGGACGCGGGTGCCACATTTTGACCCAGCGTGCCTTTGGTCGGTGGAACTCCTTACCACAGAATGCTGGGGGTGGCACCTATCCAGTGCGTCATTGGCCTGTGGAACTCCTGGCCACAGGATGTGGGGGTTGGCACCCCTATACCCTGTGAGTCTTTGGTCTGTGGAACTCCTTGCCACAGGATACTGGGATGGCATCTGCCCAGCACGCTATTGACCTGTGGAACTCCTTGCCACAGGACACCTGGGATGGTGTCTGCTCAGCACGTCATTGGTCTGTGGAATCCCTGGCCACAGGATGTGGGTGATGATTTCTGGCCTGGATGCCTTTAAAACTTCCCTGAGAGACAGCATGAGTGAGATGTACAAATGGAGAGAGTGGTTAGTCTGTGGAACTCTTTGCCACAGAATGCAGGTGATGGCATCGACCTAGCACGTCATCAGGCTTTGGAACTTCTTGCCACAGGATGTGTGTGATGGTGTCTAGCCTGGATGCCCTTAAAGGTCCCCTGAAGGGGGGGGAACGTGACTGAGACGTACGAAATTATGCTGGGAATGGAGAGAGTGGATAGTCTGCAGAACCGTTGGCCACAGGATGTGGGTGATAGTGTCTGCTCGGCATGTCATCAACCTGTGGAACTCCTTGCCACAGGATGTGGAGGATGGCATCTGACCTTGATGCCTTTAAAAGTCAGTGGAACTCCTGGCAGCAGGATGTGGGTGATGGTGTCTGGCCTGGGTGCCTTTGAAAGCCCCCTGGGGGAGGGACATGACTGTCATGTACAAAATTATGGAGGGAGTGGATAGAGGGATGCTCTTTTCTCTCTTACGCAACACCAGAACCAGGAACTTCCACCAAACTGGAGTGTTGGGAGAGTTAGAACAGGCAAAAGAAAATGTTTATATACCCACTGTGAAATTAATCTGTGGAACTCCTTGCCACTGGATGTTGTGATGGTGCCTGACCATTGCCTTATAAAGGGGGAGTGGACAGATTTCTGAAGGAAAGGCTGCTCTCCATGGTGCTACTGGCTCCTGGTGGCAGGGAGACCAGTGGGCTTTGCTCTGTGGTGAGAGCAGCGGTGGGGGGGGGGTGCCCTGCCACAGCTCCATCTGGGGCTTTCAAGCACCACCACTGTGAGCACTGCAGATCTGTGACACTCGCTCCCCCCAGGCTGAACACTGCTGTGAGACCTTCTGCTAGGTCATTGTTATTGTTGTCATTATTATTATTATTGGTATTGCAGTAAGGACTGTTCAGGCTTATTGGCCGCAGTCTACGAAGATTTTCATCTCTTTTCACCCACCACTGTGGGGGCATTTTCAAAGGATTAGTGGGTGAAACATTGGGAAACAAAAATTTTCATAGACCATGGCTGATAAGCTCAGATATTTCATACTGCAACATTAATAGTATTGGCTATGAAAGGCCACGTTATTAATAACAACAGTATTTATACATTGCACATAGCCTAATCCGCCTTGTCAGTTTCGCAACTTGGGTTGTGACCCACTGTTAGGTCCCAGACCCACAGTTTGGGAACACCTGTCCTAGAGGTTTCTGCAGCCAGGAAAGTGCAGTCCAAGAGTGCTTAATTTTTTCCTCTTTTTATTTCACTGAGAAAGGAATGTAGTTGATGGGATCTCTTGTCCCAGTTATTTAAAATGACACACCTGAGATCTTTGAATGGTGGAAATGTACTATGTAAGCACTGTCAGTATCTAATAAACTGGACAAACTGTTGCTTGGGACATGTGGAGGTTGCCTGCATTGTAAGATCAACAGAGGGTCTGATACTGGCCTTCCCCATCCTTTCCAAGAAGGCTAGTTTTGCCCAAGTAGCAAGTATTTTACCTTGCTTGGTAGTATTCAGGTACCTGTCCTACATATTTACCACATATGTAAGTTTAAAGATGTAGTTGGCAGACCATTGAGAATTCAAGTCAAGGGGAAAAACATAGAGCTTCCAGGACTGAAGTCAGCCCACCTTTTCTTTTATCTCGGCAATACTTGATTGTCTTTAGAAGGATATCATTTGCTTTTTAAGATGTGCCTGCTTCTTTTCTGCATTCCTCAAAGCCATGATACCTTAAGCTTTTCCTTGGCTGCACTCCTCCTGGCAACAGGTTGGGTTGGGGTTTGAATGCTACTGTCCCCCCTTCCATTTGCCACATACAAAAGAACAGCATATCAAGGAGAAAGTGAGACTGAATGCTTCTCTCTGTTGTTTTGTTTGTTTGCTTCTTTCCTGGGGGAAGCTTTCAACGTATCCACCCTCACCCACATCCTGAAATGGTACAGATCAAGAAAAGCATTAGCCGCTTGTTTCTGCTGAGTATATGAACCCCAGTCACCCTTGAAAGTGTTGGTTGGACTTGCAATACCACCCTCACCTACTCTAACTTGTCCTTGCACCTGCCTTCCCCCTATGCCTTCAAAGTAGGGTCTGATGAATGGAATAGAATAACGCCGGATGCAGGGGAGGGCACCAGGGCACAGGTTGTGTCTTGCTGTCTTGTGTGCTTCCTGATGTGGTGGGCTACTGTAAGATACAGGAAGCTGAACTAGATCAACCCTTGGCCTGATCCAGCGGGGCTCTTCTTATGTTCTTAATAGTGGTGCTAATCCATGTCATTGCATTTTTTTGTTTCAAGATGGCATGCTTGACAACTCTCACCAAGACAACCTGCAAGGATACCAGTCTTATGAGCACTGCAGCATCAAACAGGAGAATGAATGTGGGTATGAGAGGAGACCTCTAGACCAAGATCAACCTGGCTATCATTCAGGTATAATCAGGTGTTTTTTAAAATAGGCCTTTACCACATGCTGATCTCAGTAACTATGCAGGAAACATCTGATGCAGATGTTTTTGGATGACTACAGGGATATGCTTTTTTGGTGGTGGTTCTTAGGGTTTATGGGCTCTTTTTCTGCCGAAGAAGAAAAGACATTCTCTGTATGTTTGATTTACTGGAGATGCCTGATTCAAGATGCTTGAATCAAACTATTTAAAGTTTAAATGGTTATGAACTAGCCTGCCTTCATGTGTTTCTCCCTGCTCCCCCACTTTTACTCTAAAGGAGGAGATTGAAAGTTTCTGCTGTTGTATTAACTACAATTTCCCCTGTCCCATTCAAATATGTGGCTTGTTAAAAGAAACCAGGGTAATGAACAACAGTTTGATCCTGGCTTGTTTTGAGCAAACCACAGTTCCCTGACTTTGAATGTAGTGAGGATTATGTAATGTGGTCAGTTTCAAAGTGGAAACTTTCACCCTCCTCCAGAGCATGTAAGAGGAGGCAGCAGCAGTGAGAAGAGAGCAGGCTCATTCACAATAATCTAAACCATGGGTCTCCAAACCCTGGCTCGGGGGCCAGATGTGGCCCACAGCAAGCCTCTTTCCAGCCCGCGGCCAACCTCTTGTCCCCTGAAAGCCTCTGGCCCACTCAACTGAACATGACCAGAACTGTGCTCTGATTATGTCTGGAGGGTGTTCTGAGGGCCAGAGAGGTTGAATGAATGAGCCCATTCATTCATTTATTCACTCATCTAAGTTCCATTTCTAATTTATTTATTTAATTTTTTTTTTCCCCGGCCCTCCACACCACACCAGATATTTGATGAGGCCCTCTGGCCAAAAAGTTTGGAGACCCCTGATCTAAACCAAGGCTTGGATGCCTGACTTGGGCTGCCTGGATGGGTGAATTGTATGTGTAGAGGGAAGACCTGAATGTTGTAGGAAACCTCTCTGGTAAGGTTGTATGATGTATCTCTGCACAGTGATCTCCTATGGGAATCCTCAGTCACTTTTGCTTGAACTTTAATTTTCCCTTAGTGTGAATGATGGCCATTTTATTCACATGGTGGAAAATAGAAGACTGAACCCAGGCATAACTTGTGGCAGAACTGTACCAGCTCACTGCTGACTCCACTGTCTGTGGGGTGAGGCAGTTGCCTTCCCCCACAGCAGTGTCTCAGATACCAACCCATTTATTTAATCCCGTAGAACTCAATGGGATCCAAGCCGGCTGCTGCCTGCATAGTTCCACTCCTTAATTGGCTTATTCATGCCTCGGTTTCTGTGTTTTGTTGTGATGCTGGGGAGTGACTGGATCTTGGATTTTTAAATGCAGCAAGGGAGCATCAGGGACTTTTGGTTTGGGTTCTGGCCGATAATGGTAACATTGCTTCCTTCCAAGTTCATAAGCCGAAGATCTCTGCTGCTATCCCTGAAATGCTTGCTGAATGGAAGCCAAGCTGTTTTGCAACCTGAGGTTTTAATGAAGGTGCCTCTTGGGATCAGAAAGTAATTCCAGCCTTCTCGGAATGAACCATAGCACTTTTCTCCACTTAATGTCTGTCTTCAGAGTAACAACTTTCTTGTTCAGCTAAATGCAGTGCATATTTTGTGTTTGAGTGCAGAAATGAAGACAGAAATGAAGCAAGAGGAACTGCCCCCTAGTTACAATGCACCTCCCTCGGGCTATACAGGAACTGGCCCTAACTATAACACCTCTGCTTCTGGCTACAATGCCCCCACTTCAAGTTACAACATGCCCCCGTCTGGCTATGGCACCTCTGATCCATCTCAGCCTTGGCAGCAGCAGCAGCAGCAGCAAGGTCGTAAGAGGCCATTTGAAGACTCCAAGGGGCGTGGCTACTACGAACACCGAGAGGATAAGAGGTGCGTTGAGGCAAGTCCTTGAGCTCAGTGGCTAACCACATCGCCTGTAAGAGGTAGTAGGCAGGAACTGAACCAGGGGGGGGGCACTGAGAGCTCAGCCTTTACAGAGGCATCCCAGACACCACCAAAGGCAGACAGTTTGTGGCATTTCTCATATCTCAGGCATGTCTTATCTTTCTCGTATTTAGTAACTTAGAAAGGATGCAGTGTATCTGGTGTAACATTGCATGAAAGGTATAGTACGTCTAGGATAGCACCTGTTATGAAATGCTGGGTTTTAAGATGGGACTCTTCCTTGATTTGAACTGATGTCTCAGCTATCAGTTCAGTTGAAATTAATGGTGCTTCTTTGAAATATTTTTGAGTCTGAGTATGCATTCTGGATACCTGCCTGTATGTCACTGCTTGTGATTATGGATAGCAGCTTGGGGGAGGGGGCAGCCTAATGAACTGAGTCGAAGAGAGTTGGAGCTTCATTTTCAGCAGCATGTTGAGTAGCTTGGCTGGCTTCCATAAGTTTGCTGGCATACCTGGCATTTAAGGATGCATCTTGATCTCATGAAATAGATTAATGGGGTGTATGCTTGCTGTCTGTTCCAGGGGCCGATCTCCGCAACCTCCCGCAGAGGATGAGGAGGAGGATTTTGACGACTCACTGGTGGCCATTGATACATGTGAGTTGGGAATTCTAGCAGCGTGCCATCCCTCAAAGCATCATTCTTGTCTGATTCTATTTGACTGACCCTGAAAAGCACATGCCTCTGGCTTTTCCTGCATTTTCTGTTTGCTCCAAGAATACCACTGCATGCTGTTTGTCGGTGGGAACAGCACAGTGGGAGAGATCTTCGGCAGGTGGCTGACCACTTCTTTGGCTCTGCCTTCCAGATAACTGTGATCTGCATTTCAAAGTCGCCCGTGACCGGTGTTCCGGCTACCCCTTGACCATAGAAGGGTTTGCTTACCTGTGGTCAGGTGCAAGGGCCACATACGGGGCACGACGTGGGAGGGTCTGCTTTGAGATTAAGGTAAGGGAGCATACACCTCTGCTCTGGGGTTGACTTAAGGCAGAGCATTGTCCTTACTCTGTTCAGTTTGTGCTGTGGCCTGCTGGTGTTGTGGCTTAAGAGATGTTTAGGGCAGCTACAGAGAAACTCCTGTTCTTTGATTCTACTTCATGGCTCTGCTCCCCCTTCACCCATTTTATATTTTGCGATCTCACCTGTGTATCACTATAAAAACTTTCTTTGAATACCTGGAGTTTGTTAATTACCTAGTTAAAGCTTATAATGCTGGAATTCAACAGGTCCTTAAACTTGTTTGTGCTCAGACAGAAGTGCTTACAGAAACAGCTTGATTATGTGCAGTAGACCTGTGTTTCCCTCATGGTGGAGGATGGCATGCTTGGATGGGTTGTTTCTCCTGCTCACCTCAGTCAGATGGGATTATGGAATGAAGGCTCCTGGGAGGAAAGTACTTCCCCCAGCCCTATTCTTGTCTTTCTCCAGGGAACAGGGCTATGCCATCACCACAGTTATTATTTAGTTAGCTAGTTGGGAAAGTCTCAAAGGGCCAAAGCTTTTTTTGGCAGCAAATCATCCTGTGGTCTCCTTGCCAGTTTCTCAATCCATTTTCCCCATAGTATTGAGGAGGTCAGGCTTTCCTCAGAAGAGAAAAGGGAATTTTCTTCTGGCTGAGGACTTTCCTGCTCCTTCTTTAGACTTTGCATAGTAGATTATGAATTTCAGGTCTCTCCTGCCCAGTAACTGAAAGGGACATAGAGTAGAGACAAAGGAGCCCTTTCCCACACTCTTCTCTAAGGCTCTAGGAAGGGGATATCTCTATAGATTGCTGGCTTCTGCAAGCCCAAAAGGGTGAAGAGGGCATTTCTGAAGGGAGCAGTAAAAACATTTCTAAAGAAGATCTACAATTTATTTAAATTGTAGACTTTCCCTTTTGAAAAGTTGCAAAAGTGTTCTGGTCTCCAAGCCACCAGCTCAGTTCTCTCAAATCAGTTCCACTGGCACCTTCTGGTTTATAGGAGCTCATCTCTTTTAGCAAAGACAGTGTTATCTTTGGGACAAATCCAGTATTCCTGTCCTCTCCCCAGAATGATTCTGTCCATCACTTAGTCATCCTAAAGGAGCAGAGTGGCATGCTTTGGAAATTGGAGAGTAGGAAAGCTCTACACTCCTCACAAATTGAGCATTTTGCTATGCAGAATCCTTGATTATTTCATTCCACCTAGCCAGTCTGGGTTAGAAGGTTTCTAAGGCCACTTTTCCAGGATGGATCAAGGCAAGCATTACCCCTAACCCCTAATTGGACATTTCTTTTCCTGCATTTGTGAACATCATGTGTACCCAGCTTCAGAATATTCCAAACACAGTTTTGTAAGCTGTAAACAAAAGATCAAGACCCCAAGTCTCTTCAGCTACCTATTTTTGTGTTTGAAATGGATTTTGTGGCTGCATGCCCTTTCTTAGCTTGATGCCTCTTCTTTATCTCCAGATCAATGAAGAGATCTCGGTCAAGCACCTTCCTCCCACTGAACCAGATCCTCATGTAGTGCGTATTGGATGGTCACTGGATTCCTGTAGCACCCAGTTAGGTAAGACAGGCTGCAGCTGCTGAATCTGGGCAGGACCCAGACTGCTGCTGGTGTAGCTCTCTTGGCTGCTTTATGAATCATCTGTAGTCAATTGGATAGATTAATTGGGGGGGGGGTTTAATCTGTCAGATTTTTTTAACCTTTATTTGTAGGTGCAGTGTAGGTGCTCAACAAAAGTCACAGGTGATGGGAGCCCTCTTGGAGGAAGAGTCCTCCTTTTTCTCACATGGGAAGGAACACTTAAGATGGTTCCTGTGCATGTATGGTTTTTGGTTCTAAGGTAGCCAGAGGCAGGCCGTCATGCCTGACACAGGAACCCTTGAATGAGCAAGAGATGTCTGGCGTGTGCACATTTGGTTTTCCAGCCTGTCACCCAGTATTCAGCCAGCCTTCTTCAGGGTCTCTGGTGGCTTGTTTCATTAGGTGAAGAGCCTTTCTCCTATGGCTATGGGGGCACTGGGAAGAAATCCTGCAATTGCAAGTTTGAGAATTATGGTGAATCCTTTGGTGAAAACGACATCATCACCTGTCTTTTGGTGAGTGTGATTTGTGTTCTTTGAAGGCTTAGCTTTGGGCTCTTGGGAGGAGAGTTGGTGTCCCAGACAGGAGTTTCAAGCTAGTGTTTGATCAGAGGGCCTGTTATGGGGTAATATAGACCTTCCAGAACTTGGCCTGGTGATGAAAGAACCCCAAGCTTTTAGGTGTAGGGCCCAACACCTTTATGTGTGGCCTTGCCTCAGTCATCTTGCTTTTGGGTGACACGTGACCTCAGCTAATAATTCCTTCCCTCTTCTGTAGGACTTTGAGTGTGGTGATGATATTGAAATGTCCTTCATGAAGAACGGGAGGTGGCTGGGGGTGGCGTACCGGCCGCGGAAAGACACCTTGGGTGGCCAGGCACTCTTCCCACACGTCCTGGTGAAGAACTGTGCCATTGAGTTCAACTTTGGGCAGAGGGAAGATGCCTACTTCCCCGTTCCACCTGGCTTCACTTTCATCCAGCATCTTCCCCTGGCAGAGCGAGTCCGGGGGACAATTGGACCAAGGAGCAAAGCAGATTGTGAAGTAGGTTCCTAGGACGGGGTGAACGCATGGAGGGGGATTCTTTTTCACTTACTGAAAGCCAGCTGTCTTTGTATGAAACCACCCACGTGATTGATGCATTTGAGCTCTGTACATCATGTGGGGAGACCACTTGCATAAGCAGCTTTCTCTCTTGAAAATTGTATGAGCCAGATGTTGGACCAGCCTTGCAGCGAGGTTTTAGTGTTGCAGAAAGGAAATTCGGAGGAAAGAGACTGCTACAGCCTCTCTCTTGTTCATCAAACATTTTTAAGGGTGTTCAGAGTGGGGAGCAGATTCTAAACAATTCAGGAATGAAGATTCTCAAACCCTTTACCCTTGCCATTCTTAAATGGGTATATACTAGGGTTGTGTAACCTTACCTCAAGGCCTGGAGGACTCATGTACTAGCCCCCTCCCCCCTTTCTGAAAACTGTTAGCTCACCTAGCTAGGGTTGGTTTGGATACCTCTCTCTTTGTGCAGCGGATGCTGAGTGGATTGTGTGTGTTTCAGATCCTGATGATGGTGGGATTACCTGCTGCAGGGAAAACCACGTGGGCCATTAAACATGCCGCAGCCAATCCAAGCAAGAAATACAATATCTTGGGAACAAACGCCATTATGGACAAAATGAGGGTAAGGTGCAGCATGGAACAAAGCTCAATTTACTGTCTCGCTGCTTCTCTGTATATTTCCCCAGCTTGTTAAATTTGAATTAATTTGCTAGTTCTTTGAGCAGGAATTCCTCTAAATCCCATGTTCCTATCAAACTGTTTCTCATTTCGCCTGCAGCAGTAGTGTTGCCCTTGAACCAGAAGTGCACAAGGCAAGCAATTGTGTCTGTCCTCTCTGTAGTAGTGTGTACATTACTGGGTCCTTGGAGCAAATAGTAATGAAATGCTGGTAATTCACAGTGCTCCATCTCTTTCTTATTCCCTTCCCCCCATCTGCAGTTGTTCCAGCTGTAGACAGGGATACAGGTGTGGGGTTGGGTCTTGATTTTTCTTCCCCATCTTGTATGCTGTAAAGTCTCACAACAACCTAATGAAGGCAGGTTGCTATGCTTTCCACTATGCACCTTGATGAATTGGTGGCTGTCAATTGATGCATAGCAGCAGAGGGTAAGAGCTCTGAGGCCAGAGGTCCCTGGTTCCAGTCTCACTTCAGTCATGACTTTACAAGGATAGCCTTTGGCACCTTACTCTGCTCTTAGCCTCTCCTCTGTAATGTGGGCATATTAATGTCATTTTGACACGTGAAAAAATATTAACTCAGTAATACTCACCTCGGCCCTATCAAGTAGGCTGACATAAATTTCAGCCTACTTCACGGGGCTGCTGCCAGAATTACTGAGATGAAATTTCAGAGGACCTTAAGCATTTAAAATTAGCTAAGTGAGTCTGTGCCTCAGGCAAGATTAGAATTCTTGAGTCTCCAGGTGCATTTGTTTCTTTAAGAGGTACATACCGCTTTTCCCAAAGCTAAAGGCGGTGTACAATATAACAACAAAATAATTTAAAGCAGGAGTATTCAAACCCTGGCCCAGGGGCCAAATCTAGCCCTTGGGAGGATTTTATCCAGCCCCTGATGTTCCCTAGCCTCTCAGGGCTGAAACTAACTCCAAAGATACACTTCTGGGTATTCAGCCACTAGAGGGGCAGAAATGGAAAGAAATTATTCCATTTCATTGCATTACATTCAGCACCTCTAGTGGCTGAATGAAATATATACCCATGCAGCGAGACCAGGAATATAAATATAATGTTAGTTAAAACAGCAGAAACCGAGACAAAAGTTTGAGATTTGTGTCCTAGGTTGCTTGATGCTTTTTCAAAATCCATTCCCTCCTTTTCCTGTACAAATCAATTTTGCCCTGTGTTCCCCTCCTCCGTTCACCCCCACCCACTTATTGTATTCAGTCAAACTCTTAGCACATCGGTCCTCCAAGTATTTATTACTTAATCACCCCAACCGACCTGCCTCTTCCTCAGGTAATGGGCCTCCGACGCCAGCGCAACTATGCTGGCCGCTGGGATGTCCTCATCCAGCAAGCGACACAGTGCCTGAATCGCCTGATTCAAATTGCAGCACGAAAGAAACGTAACTACATTCTGGATCAGGTACTGGGCTCTTCCTTTATGGGGTTTCCTCTGCTGGTGCTGCTCAGCAAGTTCTCTTCTGTGTGTCGCTGAGTTGGTAGCGAGCCACATACTGCATGTATGTGTGTGTCTTGTAACTCAGGTTAAAAGCATGTGCCCCCTTTTCTCCTCCAGACTTCTGAATGACAAAAGCAAACACACCTGGGAAGTTGTAGGTGTTGTTTGTAGTGTCTGAACTCAGGATGGAAGGTTTGTGTTTTTAAAATAGGTGCAGTTAAGTCCAAGTCAGTGTTTAGCCTGCAGGGTTTTAAACTTAACATAGGCTGAGATTAAGCAGCCTTAATCTCAGAGAACCAGACCTACTTTCTGGGAGGGGTGAAATGTACAAGCTGGTAACCGCTGCAACTGGATGGCATTTCATTCATATGGGTCAATCAAAATCTTAAATGAAAGGTGACAGAAACTGAGGGTTATCTTAGACCCTGGGTTCCCAATCAGAGGGTCATGGACCCCCCAAAGGGGGTTCACAAAGGGTTTTCGGGGGGGGGGGTCGCCAGGGTTATTTTTAGCTGCAATTACAGGTGTGCATCACTTAATAATGGGGATGCATTTTCCGATCCCCAACAAGCAAACCAATCGTTAAGCAAAGGGGGCAACACCACGGGCTTCTTGGTTTCCTCCTCAGAAGCTGCAGCGCGACCCTTCCCCTTTCTAACTTCCACACACCTTGCAAAGTCTCCTGATCACTGTGGAATCGCTGAACTGCTTGCCTAGAGTGTTCACTGAGCACGTTCTCCAAGATTGGCCGTAACGAGGCTTGTGCCACCTCTTCAGCGCACACCTTGCCTTCACTGATCTTGGAGATCAAAGGATCACAGTGTGCGCTCAGTGTGATGCTCAAAAGACAAGCAACTGGATCAGCGGTTCCACTTCAGCGATCAGGACACTCAACCATCGTACTAAGTATTAGGTTAGAATTCTGCAAAATCTATTTTGGTGGACACCCCCTCCTTAATGTTCTGGAAATCTACCTCAGCCTCAGAATAGCTAACAGTTAAAGGAGAATATGCCAAAATTGCATATTGATACACCATTAGACCCACATCAACATTATGGCTAAAATGTAGATGAAATGCAATTAAAATTAGCTAGAGTTATGTGGGCAGAATGATCTAATCCCTTCAGCTGGAACAATCGCTTGGGCAGGCATCCAGGGAGAGAGCTCTCTTTTAACTGTCTTGATTTTAAAAACCAACTGGCCATGGATCATTGCGGGTAGACTGTCATCTTTTCTTCCTTTTTTAATATGCACAAGAGTACCCTTGTGGTAAAGAGGATTTAATTCCATTTCAATAAAGGCTTTAAAAACAGGCAGAATTCATGGAGGGGTTTATCTGTTTAGATAAAGCTGTTATCCATGGCTTTTCAACTGTGAGCTGCTCTGAGAGCTCTTTCTTGTTGAAGGGTGAGTGATAGATATATTTAAATATAATATCTGTGATGGCTAAACAGAGTATCTGTGTTCCGGAAGCATGGGATATCGTGGGCAAACAGACGGTTGCCATCATGCCGTGCTTGTACATTTCCTGGAGCGCATCTGGCTGGTCAATGCTGAAATTAGAAAAACTTTTGGTCTGATCCAGCAGGGCAGTTTGGGGCCTTGTGACCTTTGGGAGCAAAAATAAGCTTGACCTAAGATGGTGTTAAATGAGTTTGCTAGAGCTTGTTTGCTCTTGGTCCATAGATGATTGTACTTCTCAAAGGTTGAAATCACCCCCCCTAAGTACTACTTTTGCTTCTGATGTTTAAGGTGTCCAAATCTGTTTCTTTAGCTTCCCCTCAAAATGTAAATTGCTCACTTTCCTGAACAAAGCAGAGCCTGTGGGTTAGCCTGGCATCCCATGAGACCTCATTTGAATTGCAAAAGACTGAAAATTATTGGTGTGCATTGCTGTTTTTATTCCTTTAAAACTGGGGAGAAAAGCCTTAAGAAATAGGTTAGCTGTCAGGGGAAGACTTAAATTTGAAAACGGAGGGACGCGCAGCTCCCAATCTACGCACGTCCTGTGTCTGTCTGTAGGTGGGTGGGAATCCATCTCCCATGTTCTCATTTCAGGTCCCTTTACTTCCTTTTTTAAAAAGAGAGACTGAGTAATAATCGTCATACTTTTTCTTTATCATCATTGCTAGACAAACGTTTATGGATCTGCCCAGAGACGAAAAATGCGCCCTTTTGAAGGCTTCCTGCGCAAGGCAATTGTAATTTGTCCCACGGATGAGGATTTGAAAGACAGAACAATAAAGCGAACAGACGAAGAGGGGAAGGATGTGCCTGATCACGCGGTGTTAGAAATGAAAGGTAGGACCCTAGAAGAAAAAATCCCACATGTGGCAAGTTGATATGGGGATATAGTTTGAGAAGAGAACTTATCTGAGTGATCCTTTAGACCTTTTTCAGCTCTCCCCTTTTGTCTTGCTTCCATCTATTCCACACCATAGCTATTAGCATGTCCTTTTCCCTGCCTGTCTCAAGCTGCCACATGCTGTGGGGAAAATAAATGCAGAAGTTGCATGATGCATCGAGGCTGTATTTGTTGTGATAGGAAAGTCCTGCTCGTTCTCCAAAGCTGACGTGCATCTCATCAACACTCAGCCTGCTCCACCTCTTCTGGCTACCCAAGACTTGAAATAGCTGGCCTTGTGCATTTCAGTCGGAAGTAATTCCTTCTAAGTTCAGTGGGACTTACTCCCACGTCAGCCTGCATAGGATTGCAGCCACAGCCAAAAAGGAGGAGTGGGACTCTCAGTAGAAACTCTTTTCTTGCTGTACCATACTGCATGGCCCTTGCTAGTGGGGTGTGTTCCCTGCCCTTGAAATGAACACAGGCAGAATTGGGCTGGAACATTCTCTGTGCCCTTTAAGTGTTTTCAGGAATGGGAAGATTTCTAGTGACCTGGTTGTCACAGAAAAAACATGATGTTGACAATTGGGAATTTGAAAAGGTATTCCAATTCTGCACAAGACTCATCTTAAATTTGATCTTGGCATGTAGGGCTTCAAACTTCCATCCTTAATGGTTGCCTTCACCATACAAGCAGTGTTAAAGTTTTAGCCCCACTACAGCTCTATGATGTAGGTTGAACTGAGAGTGCTACTTGCCCTGGGTCAGCTAGTGAGTACGTTTTAGCTGAGCAGGGACTTGGATCTCTGTCACCCTGACTCAGTACTTTTTCCAGTATGCTCCTTTGCGATAAATCTTGGCATGCTGGATTAGGAGCGGGAAGGCAGTTTATGGCATGGGTTTGAGAGCTAAGGTGGCGTAGTGGTTTTGGTGTTGGAGGTCCAGGTTCAAATCTCTGCTGTGCCTTGAAGCTTCCTGGGTGACCATGGGCCACTCACTATCTCCCAGCCTCACCTACCTCATGGGATTGATATGAGCACAGAAGGAGGGAAGGAATCATGTACACCATGATTCCGGTATAAAAATGTGAAAAATAAATGGGTGGGGCTTCAGGAAGAATACTGGACTAGCGTGACTGGGCTATATGTTGAGCATTTTGCTAGTTGTGATATTGCATTGATAATCTCATAGGCCTGAAATCAGTGGGGTGTCTCCCCCCAATTAGCAGGAAGAGAGGAGGATAATCCCACACATACATCAATGTAGTATTAAGGTGTATCCCTCCTTGATCATTCTACTTGTTACCTTTTTCCTCCTATTCTCTTGCTGTGTGTGTGTATGTACGTGTGTGTTTCTTTTTTTCCTGGAGCCCTGGAAGAAAGCTTCCCCTCCCCTCCTCCTTGCGTGTGCTCCATGGGGACTGACGTGTGTCTCTATCTTCTCCCTGTGCCCCTCTGCACCAGCCAACTTTGCGCTGCCAGAAGCAGGTGACTTCCTGGATGCCGTTGTCTACATTGAGATGCAGAAGGATGAAGCAGAGAAGCTGGTGAGGCAGTACAACGAGGAAGGCAAGAAGGCCGGCCCACCCCCTGAAAAGCGCTTTGATAACAGGGGTGGAGGCTTCCGGGGCCGGGGCGGTGGCTTTCAACGCTTTGACAGCCGGGGCCCACCAGGGGGCAACCGAGGCGGCTTCCAGAACCGAGGAGGTGGCGGCGGGGGTGGAGGAGGAGGAGGAGGAGGAGGCGGATTCCGAGGAGGAGGCAACAGTGGTGGCAGCGGCGGTGGAGGAGGAGGAGGAGGAGGAGGAGGTAAGCCTATTTTGGAGCGTCTGAACTGAATGTTGCCAGCTTGTGTTTGAAAGGATGTTGTTCCCCAGCACAGTGGTGGCAAGGCAGAATGGGAACAAGGATGCCAGTTTTCGTTCTCAACCTCATCAAAAACTGCCCTGTGCTGTGCATAGCTATGGAGCGTTCCCCTGAATTCTGGTTTAGCATGGAGTCCGAATAACTAAACCACGTTTGAAGTGGGTTTGCGTTAAGCATGACATATGAACCTAGCAAACCCTGGCAGTTTTCTTTCTCTCTTCTTGCAAGGTGAGAAGCAGGTTTTACTGGTGTCTTCCCAGGGCTTGTAGGAAGGCCATCTTATTTGCTTACCCCTTTCTGAGGGCAGTGTGTGCGCTTTGGGGTCTTTCTATCCCAAGCTGTCTAGGCATTGATTTATGCTGATGCCTGTTCTGAGTTCTTCGAATAGGGCCAGGTTAATAGCAAGGCTTACACATTTGAGAATGAAGGACAACAGAAAGACAGGGCCTAAAAGACTTAAGCTTTGGGCTCTAGTTTAACCTTTTGATCATGGCTTCTTGCTTCAGGGTTCAGCAGAGGCGGGTATAACCAGAATCGATGGGGAGGTGGAAACCGAGACAACAGCAACAACAACAGTCGAGGCAACTACAACCGGAACAACCAGCAGCAGAGCAGCTACAGCCCAGCACATAACCAGAATACCTACAAAAGTGGCAACAACATGGGCCCTGCCCCATCTGCCCCTGCGCCTCCCCCTGCCTCGAATGCCCCTTCCAGCACTTACAATCCAGTGCCACAGGTAAGAGTGCCTGTCCTTGTATAGCTGCAGTTAGGCTGCTGCTTTGGGGAGGCACAGAGGCCCTTCCAAAAACACTTACGTTGTCTTGAGTCAAACTGTTCCCCCTCCCCATTTAATTTGTAATTTTTTAAAATTTACTTTTTCTTACGCTGTTGCAGCCGTTCGGTTTTTCTGCAGACAGCTCCTCCTCTATCTCCAGAGGCCTTTTCCCCCCTTACAACTGAAGTTCTGTGTGAAGGAGGATGAGCTAGTGTCTTGGGGGTCTCTCGTAGGGGAATTCTCTGTGCCCTTGCCAGACTACAATTCCCAAGGCTCTGGGGAAAGCCACAGATGTTTCAACAGGCACAGAGCCAACTGTAGGCTTACGATGGCTCTCCAAAGTGAGGTGGCTGTAGCTTGAGTTTGAGGGAGGAGGAAGAAGCTAATCTCTGTAACCAAGAGATAATGGCCGTCTTAAGAAGCCCAAGGTCTGGGATGGTGAACTGAAAGCAGCAGAAGAGAAGCCCAATCGTGGGGCAGGTGATGGTGTAGCTCTTGGTGCATAATAAATATTATGGTCTCTGTTTTGAGGCATAACTGCTTTGATAGCTTTTGCTACAGTGGTGGTGTTCATCTGTGCTGCTTATTTGTTCAGGTACACCTTTTGAATGAGGCCACAGAGGAAAGGAAACATGAGCTCTGGGAACCAAAGAATGTCCCTTCCCTCAGGGCTTTGGAATCAATCTTGAAAGCAATTTTGGGTGGATTTGGAGATGGAGCAGACGTTTCATGTGCCAACTCCACAGCCTGCTAGTTGGCGTACCGTTGCTGACTAGATGGTAACTTTGTGAGGCCAGGGTTGTGGAATTGGGACACACACAATCTCGGACTCCAACCCCACCCGGAATTATTTCTGACTCCACAACTCTGCTCAGAGCACCAGATGATCTCTTGGTCCGAGCAGTCTTTGACCAGGAGCTGTTAATGGTTCAGAGCTTTCCTTTGTGTGAGAGAAGTCAATGAGTGCAGTAACCTTCTCAATCTGTGCTCCCTGCAGCAGAGCTACAGCCAGCCGCCCTACAACCCTCCCTCCAGCTACAACCAAGGTGGTTACACTCCCAACTACAACTATGGGAGCTACAGCAGTTACAGCCAAAGCTACACTCAGCCCCCACCACCACCTACCTTGCCGAGCTACAATCAGCCCAACTACAACCAACAGTACCAACAGGTGAGTGGGCACAACTCCAATGGTAGTCCTCGTGCAGCAAGAGAGTGCTTGATGGTGGTTCTGGGAGCGAGGAAGAGTGGCTCCTATTCCGTTGATTTCCTCCCCATTGGGGTGGGGTGTGTGCTGTGCTGGAGTTAGCATTTGTAGTTGTAAAGAAGGAACGAAGTCATTTCCTGCTTGAAATGGTTCAAGTGCTGCTTGAAACCTAGTCCAGGTGGCTGAAGTGCTGGACTTGCACTGGGAAAACTTGGGTACAAACCATGCAGTTTTATTGAACTGAAAATCTTGCAGGATCACTAGATGGACAGTCTTGCTTTATTTGCATGGTCTGTGCCATTCTCAGTTTGGCTTCCCTGAGAATTTCTGTTGCTTAAGTAGCCTGGAGTACACACAGCCAACCCTGAACGCGACTTGTTGTGCCTGGCTTAAGGGGAGAAGAGCATGCTTGGCACTTCTCCGAAGGGAGAAGTTCCAAGAAACCTGAGCCCACAAGTGGGAGAGAACTTAGTGGAATTTATAAAGGATTTTCAGAAATGTATTTTAAATTATAGCTATTACTGTTTGTATACATGGCAATTTTCCAAGAAGAGGTCCCTTCCCTATATGGCTTGTGTTCAAGTAAATGGACAAAGGGGAGGGAACACAGGAAGGGGTGTATGTGTGGAAACGGAGGCAGGGGTAACCATAGGAAGAATATACGATAAGTTCAATGACGCGCTCTTGGGTTCAGTTACAATAGTGTAGGAGGATGAGGGGGTTGTGCCAAACACTCCACGAAAGAGAGAATATGGCTAAAAATAGAGTACACTGAATTTGGATGTGTTTCATGTTCACTGCCGCTTTTAATCCAGAATGACGACTCGCTTCTTTCCCCTGCAGTACGCCCAGCAATGGAGCCAGTACTATCAAAACCAGAGCCAGTGGCCCCCGTACTACGGGAACTATGACTACGGGAGCTACGCGGGCACCTCGCAGGGGGGCTCCAGTGCTCAGTGATGGCACCGGGTCGTCCTTAGAGAGAGCAGCTTGTTCGTGCCACCCTTTGCAAGTATCCACCCGATGGTGACATGTCTTGACTGTCTTGGGAGGCCCCAGAGAGAACTTCATCTCTCTGCCCTTGTTTCTGTAGTTCTTGAGGATGGCTGCGTTTTTACCTGTACAGCTAGAGGCATGCTTCCTTCCCTTTGTACCATCCCTCATGAGGAAGTTGCATTATTTCTTTCTCTTTCCTTGTTGAAGACAATACTTTTTCCTTTTTTAAAAAATTCTCTTTCGAAAAAGGCAAGGCTCTTAAGCCTCACATCCTTGTACTTTGTAGACCAAGATCCCATCCTAGTCTCCAATGTGCTACAGTAGTCGGGCGCCCAGCTCCCGAAATGGCTCGCCTTAGGACTTCTCACCACCCTGTCTTGGTTTCTCTTCTATTCCACCTCACGCAGCTCTGCTAGTGCTCATAAGTTCTAAACATTTTGGAAACTTTTCCTGCAGTTTGGTGTCACCCGTCTTTGAGGTGTTTTATCTGTCTTTTCTGCAAATAACTATAAACAGGAGGGGAAAAGAGATGGCTGTCTTATGGTAATTATGATTTTTTTAGATTATTCTGTAATTTTTTTTACCGTGAGTCAGCAGCTGTTAATATTTTCATCAAGGTAACAATTCCTGTTTGCTCAATTCAGGAGAGAAGAAAACAAAGTGAGGGAGAAATTATCTTAAATGTGTAACTTTTTATACGATGTCTGAGTTTCTGTAACTTTCCACATGCTTTCTGTTGAGTTGAATTGTAACAGCTTTTTGTATTTGGAGGAAAAAAAGAGTGAATATTGAACTTTAACATGGTTGTGCCTAGTGTCTTGTGTGTTCTGCCCTTTACCATCCCGCATTTTCACTTCAGCACTTGAGGGGAAAAAAAGAACTTCACCCAGAGCTAGTACCTGTTTCTTTAAAAACTGTTGTACGCCCATCCCAGTAGTGCAATGGTAAATCTTGAAGATGCAGGAGCTTGCCATGACACCCTCCCTCCCATTAGGACTTTAAGGAGGCCACATCCCATTAATAAAAAAAAAAAATCAACTTTAAATACCTTCCGTGGAGTGTCTTCTACCACTTCTTTCTGATTTGAACTTTAAATGAGAAGTAGCTCAATTCATTGCAGACTCTTGGAGTGGGTCACAATAGTTTTTCAAATGAATAAATATCAGCCTCAAAAATATCCAGAATAAATCTACAAAGTGTATTAAGAGTGCTAGCTCATACATATTTACTCAGAAGTAAGCCTGCCACCAGTCCACTGCCTTTCACTTGTTCTGTAGCAAAGGGTGAAGCAGGGAATGTAGCTGATAGGTGCTTTTGGGGTGGTGCTGAGCTAAAAGGGGAGACATGATGCATACAGTCATTAGTCACTTGCACTTCCCCCTTTATTCCCTGAATTGCTACCAGAACTGTCTTTTCTCCCTGTGTGTTTTACATCTACCCTTTGGTAATCCAGGGCATTTTATGCTTCAAGACGACTTGCTATACTGAGCAATTCTCATCACAAGATGAGACAAGATAGAACAGATCCGCAACTGACTTGGCCCCCTTGCACAGAAATAGTGGGTGAGAGAAGTACTAGTTATTCACTGGAGTCCTGTTGAGTAATGGATTCACGTTCTGGCCCATGACAACCAGCTCAGTGATGATAGGGATGGGGGAGTTGGTTGTCTTCTAGCCCCCACCACTGTCATTCATGGGTTTCCAGACCTTCATGAAATGTTCCTGCCTGCCCTGTTAGGAAGGAATAGGTGCCCATAAGAAAAAACAGGTGTTCTGGGACAAGCTGAAATAAAGCAAAATAGATACAACTGGAGTAGAGCTTGGCTGTCCTTTTGGGGGAATTGTAGGTCTTAATTCTGTTTTCACATGCTCCATTCCATGTCAGGAGGGTTGCATTGGACTTAATCAGTAAGCCATGCTGCTAATGCATACTCTCTAATAACAGATTATGGATATTTCCATAAGTTATTTAAGATGGGATAATTATGTAGCAAGAATAAGACAATTCCTTGTCTTAAAGGCCTCACAGTCTTCACCGAAAGACAAAAACAACTGTCCAAAAGAAATAGAAGCAGCCACTGTTAAGTAAATTAACCATTTCCTCCCTTCTTGCCCTTTTCAAATTCAGTTTCAACTCTTAAGTCTCCTTTTGGTTTATTGGGCATCTGAGGGCACAATCCTGACAAGGTCTACTCAGAAGTATTTCCTGTTTTGTTCAATGGGGCTTACTCTCAGGAAAGTGGGGTAGGATTGTAGCCTGAGTTCCTTGAACAGGTTCAGGGGAAGCTGCCTGATGTGCGCTCAGACGAATGCTCTCTCTGCCCTAGGACTGCCTGTTCTGATTGGCAGTGTTGCTCCAGGGCTGCGGACAGAGAGTGGCCTGTTCCGGCCCATATGTGAGGCTAACTGAAGCAGTTGCTTCAGGTAGCAGTCTGGCAAAAGGTGCCTGCCTTGATCTGACCATTCAGCGCCACCGCGCTGCCTCCTTGAATTGGAAAAGGAAGAGAAGGAGGGAGTGAAAGATGTGGGGAGGAGATGGGGAGGTTGGAGTGTCCAAGCAGTGGCGTAGCTGGAGGGGGGCGGAGCGCTCAGTCCGGCAGGGAGGCTCAGCAGGGCGGGCAAGCAGCCCCTCCCTTCGGAGCCATTCCCGGCAGGGCGAGCAAAACGGAGCCATACGTTTTGCTCCCCCTGCCAGGAATGGCCCCGAAGGGAGGGGCCGCTTGCCCGTCCCCCTGAACCTCCCTGCCAGACTGAGCGCTCCGCCCCCCTCCAGCTATGCCACTGTGTCCAAGCCAGAAAGAGGGACCCACACTGTGAGAATCAGTGGCTGAAGCCATTTCTGCCCAACATTGCATATGCGCAACGTGGGGGCCAAATGTGTGCACTGGACCAGAATGGGTTAAAAGAGCTCAGCCCTCCAGATCCTGGGAGAGCTTTTTGCCAGTCTGTTCCAGTCTTCCCGCGTGCGGCTGAAGTGCCCCCGGAACCAATTTGCCTGGGTCCCCGTTGCAGGGGGGACGTCATTCTCCGTGCACCCCTGGGACCGGAAGTCCGCACTAGCTAGTCCGGGTAGCTGCGGTTCCCCCCGTGGACTAGGTCGGCTCCGAGGAATGGAGGCTGGAGGGGGACACCCCCTGGAGCCGCTGTCCCCGAGCGGGGGCCCTGCGCTGGCAGGTTGGTTTCGGGCGGGGGGTGTTGCACTGAAATGGGTCCCCCTACTTTGGACTGGACTGTGGCTGAACCCCTTTGGCTTCTGCCTATTGACCCTCAGGGTGTCCCTGTCCAGAGGGGGGAGGGGGGACCTAAGAGGGGGTCCACGTTTATCCCTGGGGAGGGAAGGTTGACAAGTCCTCCTCTTACCCCCCCCCAAGTCTTCTCCCTCTCTCACTCCCTGGCTTGGAAATGGAATTGGGGGGGGGGGGCAGATTCTGCCCACCCCTTTCTCTTCATGAGTCTGTGCAACTCCCTGCCACGGGATGCTCTGCCTCAAGGTCTTGGAACAGTTTTTTATAGTGCAGCGTGTCATGAGTCTGTGGAACCCCCGCCACAGGATGCTGTGCCTCAGGGTCTTGAGAATAGTTTCTTTTTAAGCCCAGCACGTCATGAGTCTGTGGAACCTCCTGCCACAGGATGCTGTGGTCTTGAGGCAAGTTTCTTTTTAAATCCATCGTGTCCTGAGTCTGGAATTCCTTGCCACAGGATGCTGTGCCTCCCGGTCTTGAGGAAACAGTTCTTTTTAAAACCAGCGTGTCTTGGGTTCCAGGTTGGGGTTTGGGGTGCATCTTGGCTCTTGGTGAGTTGTACTATTCTAACTGCTGACTCTCCCCAGGGCACTTCTTGGGGATCCCGCACAGTGCTGGTCTCTTGTCTGCATATGGTTGCTTTATGACCAGCAGTACAAGGAGTCTCTTCTGTCTTTTCAGGTGTTGACTCTCTGAGGAACGTAGAACAAGGCAACCCAGACAGCCTTCCCTCTGCAGATATGCTGGAAAGCGGCCCTCTAGACAAAGCTGAAGCTGCAAAGACACTCCCTTCTGCAGAGGAGATGGTGGAAATTCCAGCTGCCAGAGACTGTCCTCCTGAGAGCAGCAGAGTTCTTAATGTGTCCTTGCAGGTTTCTCAGGGGGATGAACAGAAACTAGATGACCAAGGTTCCTGTGGCTTGAAAGCAACTAACTGCACCTCACAGCACCAGCCTCTCTGGGGAGAAGAGATGTCGAAGATCCCAGAATCTCCCAGTTGTCACCGGGATGGAAACAGGTCCTTTGGAGGATCCCATCAGAGGGAACAGTCCCAGGATCCAGGCTTGCACTTTTTGGCAGAGAAGCCTGGAAATATCAGTTCATCCTCCCTGCCCTCCTATTGGGGTGAAATAGAGACTGAAATGGTGGCTTCGGGTAATGTGATCAGAACAACCAATATGTTTCACCAGTACAGTGGAAAAGAGAGGACCACGACTCTCAAGGACAGCACCCCAAATGGGGAAGAGTCCTTTAATGCCAAACAGTCTGACAAGGACAGTGGAAAGCCAGAAGACATTGACCCTGCTCTGCTAGCCATGTTCCATGCCGTGGCCAACAGCCACTTGCCAGTCAAGAGTCAGCAGAAAGACGAGCCGGATTTCACCCCTGCAGAGAAGCTGGCCATCTTGCGGGATCTGTACCGTGCCAAGCCCCTGGTCTTCCTAGAGCGCTTCCGGATGGCCCTGCGTGAAGAACACCTGCCGTGCTTTCGCCACCTCTCCGGCAGCTATGAGGCAGATTTCTACTGCGCAGAAGTGCGCCGGGCCAGCCTTGGCAAAACCCGGCACACCCGGGTCCGGAACAAGCGCTACGCAGCTCTGCAGCAGCTTATCAGAGGTACAGGGGCCTGGTCTATTGGCTTTCATTCGCCTCTGGCAGGGGATTGGAATGCTTTTTGTTCGCATGGAGGTGAAAGAAGAGATGGGACTCTGAGTTTGCGACCCTCCCGCCACATTTTACTCTGATTTCTGCTATCTGTTTCCCTTGCAACCCATCCAAGGCAGTGTCACCTGCAGGCATCATCCAGTGACTTGGCTGCTTTTGCAGCAGTGTTAGTGGCAAGGAGACAGGACTGTGAATTGGGAGGTCCTTGCAGGACGTCCATGGGCGTCCATGGTGCTGGACCTTGGGCAGGCTGCTGTCTCAGCTTTGGTCTGCCTTCTTTCTTCTATCTTGGGAGATGGTCTCCCATCTTGGTGGTGATTCTTCCTGTGCAAATGTGTCTGTGGAGTGTGGACACTCTTAATCATGCTCTATAAAATTTACCTTTGATTGTGGTGTTTGTGATGAGCTTTGCCTGCTAATGTTTCTGCTTCAAACTCCTGGGAAAGGCACAAGAGGCAGACCAGGGTTTGTGTTCTTTGGTTTTTAATCAATTCGGCTGGCAAGTCTCCCCTAAGGCCCACCGGAGTCAGCTGTTGGTGTGGCATGATGGCTGAGAGCGTGAGCCAGGGAGTACCTGGTTCCACCTTTGCCCTAAACCCACCAGGTGACCTTATGCAGGCATTTGGCTCTTGGGTCCACAGTCCTCCCGCTTCTGGCCTGCAACGCAGGGGTGATTATCCCAGGATGGCAGCCGCAAGAGCAAGATCCAGGTGGGATCCATGGGGAGCCGAGGCTAACAATTTGGGATCTACTGGGTTATTGGGTGGAAGGAACCACCTGAATGGGCGAATGCCTGCTTTCCTCACCATATGTTCTCACTGTGTATGTAGGATGGGGGAGGCTTATGTGTTGGGGGTCCTGGAGATGAACGCTGCAACTCCTCGACTGCCTGTTGCCCAGAGCTCTTGGTCACACAGACTTGCCTCTTGGCTCCTTGCAGGTGGGGAGTACTTCAGTGATGAACAGATGCGCAGCCGGGACCCGCTTCTCTACGAGCAGTACATCGGGCAGTACCTGAGCGATGAGGAGCTGCAGGCACTGGGCAGCCTCAAGCTGGAGGCCTCCTGCCCCCTCTCAGGTGTCCTTCTCGATTCCTACCAGGAGCAGGTCATCCAGCGGCGACTGCAGATCCAGCAGGAGCAGGAGGAGGCCTGTGAGGAGGAGGAGGAGGAGGAGGAAGATGACATTGCTGATGATGGGGTTGAAGGTCAGTTCAGGGTGTGTGTGTGTGTGTTTGGGATTTGTGGGTTGGAGCAACCCTGCCCGGGAAGGCCCCACTGGGAAAGAGGGGTATAGTTCCAGCTGGAACACTGGAAGCCTGGTTCCTTGTTGATGGGTGGGGGGAGTGAGGTCTAGTGGTTAGAGCCTGAGAGGGAGGACTAGGACTGAAGAATCCTCATGGAGGGAGGACATCTTATTTCTGATTCTGGAAGGGTAATCGGGCTGCCCCATCTGTGTCCCTCCCTCCCCAGCGACGGCACTGGACCCCGACATGGAGGAGTTGGCCCTTGATGAGGAGGAGAAGGCGCTACTGCGGGAGGAGTTCACCAGCCGCATGTACCAGCAGTTTCTGGACGGCAAGGACAGGGACTTCAACTATAGGTATGGAGTGAAGGCGTCGAGGCAAAGGTTCGGGGCAGGTTTTTGGCTGCTGTGTCTTGTCAGTCTGTGTGGCTCTGCTTGTTGGTTTGGAGAGGAGTAGGAAGGGGTCTCTTGCTCCTCATCCCGGGACATGATATGTGCCAGGGGGTACAGGAGGAGGTTGGGTCAACGACAGCTACAAGCTACAGGTAGCTACCAAGATGGGCCTTTCACGTGTGGGCAGCCTGCCCCACTCCTGCCTGTGGGGGAAGAGGACTCCTTGGCACCAACGCCATAGTTTTGAATCTGGCTAGAATAGGGAGTGTCTGCATGCCCTTGGAGTAACCTCCTCCCGGTGGTCATGTTTTCCTCTTTCTTCCCCCGTCCCAGCGAGGTGGATGAGAACCCTGACTTTGACAACCTGGACATTGTGTCGCGGGATGAGGAAGAGCGCTACTTTGACGGAGAGGATCCAGAAGACGTGGATGCCATGGACGCGGAGTAGAGGGGTCTGCAAGCCAAGATCCAGGCCCCAGGATGGATGGGAGGGGCCCATCAGGAGCACATTTGACCCCCCCCCCCCAACAAGCACACATCCTGTTGGCAGGACGCTCAGCTGTACCACTTCGTTTTGGAAGAGGAATTGAAGTTTTGTTGAAGTCCGAGTCCGGGGTGGGTGGGGGTGGCTTGTCTGCACTGCCTCCAACTGTGCCCTGAGAGATCCCACAAGAGTCCCTTCCTGTGTTGCTGTTTCCTGTTTGCTAAGAGGCGGAAGACCCTGAAAAAAGGACTGTTGCTCTTTGGGGACAACAGAAGTCCCGTGGGTCTAAAGTGCTTGAGCGGGTCTTGCATTACTCACCCAGGTGACACACCTCCCAGCTACGCTGTCTTGGAGATAAGACATCCTTAGAAGTGGGACGGAACCTCTTTCCTGACCCTGGTTTCTTCCTCGGCCTCTCAGCCATGGACCCCAGCAGCGAAGCTGGAGGTCACCTCGAGCTCAGAGCACCCAGGGCTGGTGTGTTGCCCTCGGAGAACTGCCACCACTCTTTGGCTCCGCACCAAGTTGCATCCAGTGGTTTTGGAGATTGTAAATAAATCATCTTTAGAGTGGTGATTGGTATGGTTCCAGGAGGCATTATTCGAAACGAAAAGGGGCTCCAGCCCTTCCAAAAAACTGTCTGTGTTCCTTTGATCAGGACAGTGTGGAGACCAGTGTGGGTTCTTGGGTGCTGTTTTCAGCTTGAAGAGGAGAGAGCAGTCTAGGAAGCAGGACTTTCGGAGGTGGACTTCTGTGTGTGTGTGTGTGTGTGTGTTTGTGTGTGTGCGTGTGTGCATGCGCGCGTCTTCCAAATACTTTTCCCTAATAAGTTGTCAGCCAAATACAACCCCACCACCATGCATTGCAGAGAATTCTGGGCCATGTTTTAAGATGTACTCTCAAATCATGAGGACAGGTGAGGTCTTCTGGGCTTCTGTTGCCCCATGCAAGGGGAGAAGAGAGCGTCAGCACATTCCCTTTCCGAACACCAAATTGTAGGATCTCCACCATTCTTCTTGGCAGCCTGAATTGAATTGCCAGCAGAGGGCAGCAGATGCTTAGTAAACTAGGGCTAAGACTCCTGAGTTCTATGAAACTTTTTAAATAAAAATCTATATTAACCCCCCCCCCCAATCTATATTTCCCAGCTGGGGGGGAGTGGCATCCTACAGGCAATAGACATCTCAGTTATTGGATAGTGAGAATGGCTCCTCTTCTTCCTCCCCACACAAAGTCTTTATGCTTTTTAAGGGGCAAGATTGCTGTTCAGTGATCTGCTTTGCAGTTTAACCCTTGGCATCTCCACGTAGAGCTAGGAAAGAGTGGTCTTTCTAGACCTAGGTCTTCCTAGAGCTAGGTCTTCCTAGTGGTCTTCCTAGAGCTAGGAAAGAGTGGTGATGGCGTCTGGCCTGGACGCCTTTAAAAGGGGATTGGACAAGTTTCTGGAGGAAAAATCCATCACAGGTTATAAGCCATGATGTGCATGTGCAACCTCCTGATTTTAGAAATGGGCTATGTATCAGAATGCCAGATGCAAGGGAGGGCACCAGGATGAGGTCTCTTGTTATCTGGTGTGCTCCCTGGGGCATTTGGTGGGCCGCTGTGAGATACAGGAAGCTGGACTAGATGGGCCTATGGCCTGATCCAGTGGGGCTGTTCTTATGTTCTTAAACTACAATTCCCAGGAGGCCTTGCAGGTCTTGTTGTCTGGTGTACTCCCTGGGGCATTTGGTGGGCCGCTGTGAGATATAGGAAGCTGGACTAGATGGGCCTATGGCCTGATCCAGTGGGGCTGTTCTTATGTTCTTATGTCTGATTCCAGCGGCCGTTGGTGTTAATCTTCCCTACTGCCCAGTGTGTGAACCCTAAGTGAAAACCTCACCTCCATGGTGGAGCTTGAATGCTGCGAGGGCACTTTTTCTCCGAAGCTTCCGGAAAGGAGAAGCCAGGGATTCATTACGGATTAATGCAAGCTGAATTTCCACAGTTGTCTTCTCATGGCCCACTGACCTCCATGGTCTTCTCTGTGGTCTTCACTCTTGTGATGTTCCTTCCAGCTTCAGTGAGACTCTTCTAGGTTTTGTGGCTTTGCTTTTAAGGGAACTGCCCATAGTAATGAATTGTTACTGGTGGAGGAAAAGGGGCAGACCATTTTTTACTCCAAACACTTGCTCTAGAAACAGAGCTGCAGAACCCAGAAGTTTTGTTTTTTTTAACAGTTTTCAACCAAACTCCCGTGGCGCGTTTGCAAACATTTGGCAGCACGCCGGTTGAAAATAATTGCATTTGTGTCTTTGCAGGAAAGGCAGGCCCCTTGTTGCCAGAAGGGTGAAGTGGTGGTTGCTTTTACAGGCTGAACTGCTGTGATGTCGTGTAATGCCTATGAACATGCTGTACCACCTGCTGAAATGAAAGGAGTTAGTCATAGAATATTCACACACAGTGCAGGTTCTGTGTGGAAAGTGAAAGGTCGGTTTGGCTGGAGTTAATATTTTCACATGGAGACGGGGGCCAAGGAGGCACTGAGATGGAGGGAGGTGAGAGCAGAACTTCATACAGTGACTGGGGAAGGGGGCAGCCAGATCTTTGGTTATAGGTGAAATTCCTTTGTCCCTACCCCCCCACCACCACCACCCAGCACCACAAATTACTCCTGTAGCTCTCCTGTGGATGCCAGTCCTTGCAGAGGTTTCCGCCTGCCTGGCAAGAGAAAGCACAGAAGTACCTGCAGCAAACAGCTTTCTTGGAAGGGGAGGAGAGGCTGAGAAGGAAAGGGGAGGATCAGATCAAGAGGTAAGGAAGGGGAAGCTCCCCCACCTAATAAAATATATTTTATAATATATCCCCTAATAAAATATATTTATTTACTTTTCACATTTTTACACTGCCCTTCCTCCAAAGAGCTCAGGGTGGTATGCATGGTCCCTTCCCTCTTTTTGTCCTCACAACAACTCTGTGAGGTAGGTTAGGCTGAGAGTGACTGGCCCCAGGACACCCAGGAAGCTTCATGGCTGAGTGGGGATTAGAAGCTGGATCTTCCAGGTCTAAGTCCAACTCCATAACCACTACCCCATTCTGGCTCTCACAGTCCCCAATGTTGTCCTCAAGCCCTGCCCTCTTCCAGAGCATTTGTCATTGTGTACCCCCCACTTGCCTGACTCACCTCCACCTCCAGCATTGGGGATTTCCATTGAAATTCTGGCAATGTTCCCCCCCCCCGCCTTCCCTCTTTGGCAGGAGGTATGGGACTGTTTTTTGAAGGACGCTTTCCTCTGATGTTTCTGCCCACTCTGGCGGGATGAGTTATGGCTTGGCTGGGGAACAGCTGAGGCAGGAAAAAGACGGGATTCCCAAACTGGGCTGCTGACACATGGAGGGGGTGCAGCTCCTGGAGTTGCCACTAGGTGGCTTTTCTGCTGTCCAAGCACCATGGCGGTGGGGGGTGGGTTTTGCAGGTGGAAGAACCCTGTGCATTCCAGTGTGCTTTCAGAATGGGGTGGTAGAGGTGGTGGATTTTGCATGTTCAAATGCACCTCCATGGAAAAAGAGAAGCTCCCTGCTCACAGAAAGCTAGTACATTGCAGAAAAGGCCAGTCTAGAAACCATCTGGCAGAATTGCTAGCTTTCCACCTGCAGAAAGTGTCTGCCTTGTTTGCTGGCTTTCCACCTGCAGAAAGTATTGTTTTCTTATTTGTTTGTAAACATAAGGAATTCTCGTTCTACATCCTGAAGTGGTTATGTCTTCCCAGGACTGTACCACATGTAGTATTAGAACATTTGCAGTATCTCTGAATTCCTGGAGGTGCTTGCTTTGAGAGCTAGCATCGCAAGATGGTTTCAGGATGTGAACTTATGACGCTACCTTAGAATGACAGACACTTGATCAGCCTCAGGCAGTGGCCCTCCAAGCCGCCGTTTTTTGGAGCAGGGTCTTTCCTGGCCTTACCTGAAGATCCCACCAGGGATTGGATGGTGAGTCTCTGGAAACCAGCTGTTCTTCCACCTGAGCTATGGCCCCACCACCGTCCAGGGGTGAAGTTACAAAGCAGAAAGCCTCCCATTCAAATTGACCTTTGCTATGATCGGAAAGACCCTTTGCCTAATTTATGTTGCAACTCACTCGACTTAAGGAAGTGAAATTGCCCAACAACAACAACAAAAAGGCCTGCAACAAAGATTTTAATGCAAGGGCACTAAGATGTAGTAATTACTAAGATGCAGTCATTCCTTCACAAGGTCCCGCTCAGAGAAATCAAGTTGTGCTTGAACAACATGAATAGGTTTATGCTGGATGAATTATCAGAGCTATCAGAATGCAGCCCTCTCCCTCCCTCTCGCTCTGCCACAGTTGTCCTCTGGAATAGAAAGAGGAAAAATGGCACTGAATGTACTTATGTATTTATTTGGCAAAAGATTTATACCCTGCCATTTCGGATCTCGAGGCAGCTAACAGTTCATTTTTAAATGCAACTTTTTAAAAAATCGCCTGCAAATCATGTAGCACAGTCTAAAACGGCGCAACGGCCATTAATCACAGCCACCACATTAAAAATAGATAACAGCCTCCACTAAAATAGCAGCTGAAACTAAACGGTACCCCAAATATACAGGAGTGCATGCACACACAGACTAGACAGCAGCAATAAAGCAGCAGTACGGCCACAAATCAGTGAAATTGTCCTCCTTTGCAGGGTTGTTGTGAAGCTCACCGAGAGGGAGCACCGGGCACACTCAAAAAGAACAACTTGACTCTACATAGTGAGCTCTGGTTTATGTGGGCGAGAGTTAAGTTGCTGGGATGGCTGTGACAATAAATCTGTCTTGAAGGTGTCTTGGTGGTTCTTACCGCAATGCTGTTCCCCCTCTGGAAGCAAAGTTTGAGTCTTTGGGCATAGGGCAGGCCAGAAAGCTAAAGAAATAGAATTAACATCTCCTCCTGGAGGGATTCAGCCCCCCTTCCCCACTCCCAAGTCTAGACAGTTAACTGGGGTGAAAGGGGGTGGCTATCATTTGCCAGGCTCAGCATATCCTATGCTCTTCCATGGCTACCGTGTGATTAGACAGTCACCCCTTTTATTTATTTAAACATTTTTAGACCACCCTTCTTCCAAGGAGCTCAGTGTGGTGTGCATGGTTCCTCCCCTTCTTTTCTCCTTGCAGCAACCTGGTGAGGTAGGTGAGACTGAGAGAGAGTGACTGGCCCAAGGTCATCCAGGAAGCTTTGTGGCTGAACAGGGATTTGGACCTGGATCTTCCAGCTCCAAGTTCAAATCCCAAACCACGACCCCATCATGGCTGTCATGTCTTGACCCCCCCCCCCATCTTCCGGTCAGGAATGCAGGAATGTGCTCCTCTCCACTGTTTCCGGGGAAATGAGGTCCTGAGACTGGGTGGATCTTATGCCAAGGGAGAAACTGGCAAGGCAGCCTGGTTTTTTCCAGGTATCGACAAGGCTTGCCTGCTTGGCACTGATGGCGGTTTGTATTGGTGGTCGCCTTCCTTCCATGAAGTTGTGTGTGTGCGGATGTATGCAAACTATGTGCACCTTTTTTGTCTGTTGCATCTCCAAACAAGAATTGCCTGTAGCACATTTGGCGTGGTGCTGATTGAGAGCATGCGGGAGGACGCCCTGCCAACTCTCCTCTGGGCCACGCAATTTTGCGCAAAGGGAAGCGTTTGTGTGTGTTTAATTATACTCCTAAGGCAAGCGGCCCGGGGTGGGGCATTTTGGCAACTGCCTCGTTCTGCCGCTTAAAGTACTTTATCTTCAAAAGCTGGATTCTGCAGCGCGTATCAATTAAGCGAATGAGCAAACGATGTGTTTGATTTGCATAATTTTATTGCATTTCTTGCTAGCTGTGACAGAGGGACAAAGAGCTACGTACAGGCAGGCGTTCCGAGGACTTTCCCTGAACGTTCTCCGTAATCCTTACAGCAGGGATTTTCAACCTTTTTCATCACATGGCACACCCGGCAAGGTGCTAAAATTGTCAATGCACACCATCAGCTTTCTTACAATTGACAAGGCACTCTGCACTGCCAGTAGAGGGGGCCCTCACATCCCTCAATGGTTCTGCTAACAAATGATCCTTCCCCAAATTCCCATGGCACACCTGCGGATCATTTGGGGGCACACCAATGTCCCACGGCACACTGGTTGAAAATCACTGCCTTACCTTGAAGAGTAAATGTGATTCCCCCCCCCTTTTGTTCAGGAGATGGGTTCAGGGGGGGTGCCAGGCCCAGCGTCTGCCTTCACTGTTCCTCCTGCTCCCTGGGTGAGTGAAACAGGAAGTGTGAAGGAGAGGAGACCTCCAGTCTCCCCTCCTCCACACCACAATTCCTTTTATTTTTCAGTCCTGGAGCTGGAGGAGGAAGCAAAGAGCAGGAATTGGGGGGAGGTCCTCCATTGCTCTGCTGCCTGAGGTGACCATTTCAACCCAGCATTTTGGATAGGTTGCCCCAAGGTGGGGCGGCAAAGGTAGAATAAGTTTGGAGGGGTGGTCAGGTCGAAACAACTGGAAAGACTTTGTGCTGTCGGCTTTCTGTAGGGCACACGGCAGCCTCGAGTCATTCCCGCGACCGCATCCCAGCTCACGGCTCTGAATCTGGCCTGTTGAGTGACAGCTTCCAAGTGTAAACGCTCCGGTGTGGATGAACCACCACAGACAAAAACCTTCTGCCGCCTCCAGCACAGAAAGTGTCACCAGAGGCCGCTCAGCTGTAAGTCATTGGGTGATCTGACGTCAAAAGAGGCATCAGTGTGTGAATCAGCCATGCCCGGAGAGTCGGAGTGGGGCGGAAGGAGGTGTGTACAGCCTTCTCTCTCGCTCCAAGCGGTGCAGTGACTGTTTGGGGCCAGAAGTTGTGTGAATCTGTTGGCCAAGCTCTTGTGAAAAGCAGAGCTCAGGGAGTGCCTCGCATGGCGTGACCAGACGCAGACTTTGTCACGTACTCCACTACCCACGGCACATGTGAACACGCAAAGAAAGCAGCCACTCTTGTAGCCACAGTGGACTTGTAGGACCAGTCCGCTAGTTTGGTTGGGGCTGGGGAGAGTCCCCGCCCTGACCCTAGACAGCAACTGTTTAGCGTGCCCTTCTCCAAAGAAAGTTCTGGAGTGGCTGAGCCCAAAAGCAGGCCAAGGCCTGCCGGCGGCTGAGCAGCAGCGTCTTAATCATTGGGGGATTTCCCTCACGCCTCTCTGCGGATTCATCTGTTGACATGCTGGTCTGCGGAGCAGGGGCTTCTGGGCCCTTTGAGCTTCCGGGATCCAAACGTATCTGTTGATGTGAAGAAAGACACATGCTTGGGGCAGCTAGTACTCAGCAGGCCTGGTATTTTGGCTGGCGTTCCGATGGTCACGCCAACTCCTGCCTGCCAGTCACTTGCTCTGCTGCAGATTCCACGGGCCCTGAATTTCCTTTCCCTCACTCAGCAAGCTGGGACTAAGCTCTGCGAGTGCCTTACACCCAGCCCTATCCTGTTGCCCCCGGGCACAACGCGAGGGCCACTGCCAGCTCACTGCTTGGACCCTTGCCACGTTCCCTCTAGGGGAGACCTGAGGGGAACCCCAGCAATGAGTCATGGGGTGTTGCCGGGTAATTGTCTGCCCTCGACATGCTGCTGGGCCCGTTCTGAACCTGCCATATCGAGGCCCTTTCCTCCAGTTTGAAATGCTTCAAAACAGGATGCTGTCTGGGTCCTGGGAGAGAAGAGTCCCTGAGCCTTGGAGACTTTTCCTGGATCAGACAAGGGCAGCGTAGAGGCCTCGAGGCCCTTCCTCTGCCCGCCCACAACTTGAGAAGCTCCAAATTCGAAAGCACTGTTGGTTCTTTGCCACTGTTCATGCGCAGAGACAAGCCTGCACCAGTGCAGCCCCACACACCGCCACCAGGCCTATCCCGGCCTATGCTTCTCCTTGCGTGCATGTCAAGTGGTCCTTACACCTGGATGCAATCTCTCAGTCTAAGCTACCCCCTAGGTGGGGTTGTGAAGATAAAATGGGTGCACCTTGCCCTTGGCTCTATAAATGAAGGGTGGGGTATAAATGCAAAAAAAACAACCCACCTATATTTGCAGCATTGAGGACTAGAAACTTATTGTTGTTTCTTATTGCAGCATTATTATTATTGCAGCATTGAGGACTAGAAACTTATTGTTGTGGGAACAAAAGCGGATTTTCTCTGGAGGGTGATTTCAGCAATTCGAATGGCAGCCAGAAGATTGCACAATTGCGGAACGCACACTGTGCGTCAGGTGCGGCTGGAGAAGGGGTACAGAACCCTCTCCAGAGGGGGTGACAATTGCAGCTCTGGGCCTCCTTCCCAGGGTGGCCTGTCTCAGCAAAGGCTGCCCATGCTGCACTTGGAGGGGGAGGTTTCCAGCGCGCTGAGGTCACAGCTGGGAAGATTGCAGGGTGCCGTTGGGCTGCAAGACGCTTGCGGTTTGACACAACTGTTTGTTTTTCTCCGCTTGTCGCCCTCGGCCCTGTTTCCCGGGAGCTTGTGGGAGGCTGGTTTGGCTCTGGGAGGCTTCCCGAGACCCAAGAACTTTTCCCAAAGGATGTTCTTTTGTGCACGAGGATCAAAGCGCGAGACGGAACAGCCAACTGGCGAGGGCTGTTGTCATTCATGCCGGATCCAGCTACCCCAGGCTTGAACTCTGAATAATTAGGTTAATAATTTGTTTGGGGTTTAAAAAAAAGTATATGTAGCACTTTTCCCCAACACCCAAAATGCTCCATATGTGTTTATCTTAGCAGTCCTTAGTTCTGGAAGGCAGGTTGCTAATAATATCCTCATAGATGGGGGCTGGATCATTAAATGGGGAAAGGGGAAAAATATCCCCTTACCCTAAGGCAGCCATTTTCAACCTCTGTGCTATGGCCCATTGGTGTGCCGCAAAGGGTCCCCAGGTATGCCACAAGAGTTTGGGAGAGGGTCATCTATTAGTAGGGCCATTGGGGGAGGTGAGCACCCCACCAATAGCATGGTGTCCCTTGTCAATTAAGTTAGGAAGAGGGTCATCTATTAGAGACATTGGGGATGTGAGCCCCCCCCAGGCCACACAGTGTGCCCTGTCAATTGTCAAAACCCTGGTGGTGTGTCTTGACCATTTTAGTGCCTTGCCAGCGTGCCAAGAGATGAAAAAGGTAGACAATCACTGCCCGAAGGAGACCTTTGGCCTCCTCCTAACCTGCTCTGAATACGGTGTAGGCCATTCAACCCAGCTGCACCAGCACAGGTTAGGACTGGGCTGCCTGTCCATTAACTAACTCCAACCATGCTGCCAGCCCGGTTCTGAAGGATTCACGCAACTTGGGTCAACAAACAGCTTCTGAAGACCCAAACACGGTTGGGTTGGTTGAAAAATTTGAACCATTTCATGTTTTTCTAAATACAGGTGTGGCCCTGCTTATTCGCAGATTTGACCCAACACAGGTCAGGACTCTGCCTCCCAAACATGGGTTGAAGAGTCCTCTGATCACATCGGGAGGCTTTCTGAGGTGTGCAACCTCCACATGCTTCAGAAGACCTGCCAGAGCCTTTTGAGACGTACTTTCAGTTGAGCAAAAAACCGGCAGTGTGTCTCAGAAGACTCCAGCAGGCCTCCTGAGGCTCGGAGAGGCCGTGCGCGGCCTCCCTATGCCTCCGAACACCTCCGGATGTGACCAGAAGGCACTTCTGGGTCACATCCGGAGGTCTCTGATAGCTTGGACCAGCAGATTCAATTATCCATGGGTTTTGGTGTCCGTGGGGGATCTGGGATAATGAGGGCCAATTGTATTTCAATGTTTCTATATTAATTTTGGTGCCCAGATTTCAAAGGTGGTGCTATTTTGAGCACTGAGGACATACATTCAGATAAGAGCGCACAGGGTTGCATTAATGTGGGTTGGTAGCTTGGGAAGCGTGGCAAAGCTGGTGTTTGGGGTGAGCAAACCGTTTGGTGGCTTGGCCAGGGGCCAGCTCACTTTGCTTTTCTACTCCCCTATTACTCACTGTTTACCCTATCTTGTTTGGTCTCATGTAGGCACTTGGGATGAGATCCTACAAGGCTGGTCTGATCAGGAGGTGAGCTGAAGACCTGGCCTTGGGGGAAGAATTTAGGGAAGGAGCTACATATTGGCGATGTCTTCTCCAAAATATTTAGGCTGGGGCAAGAGAAAGAGAAATGTTTCATTGTTTACAAACACTTTTGTTAACATACAAAAAATGTGGTTGTTGGCATCCTTCAGTCTTGGAAGACTATGGTGTCACGCTCTGAATGGTGGCTCTGGAACAGAGTGTCCTCTCCAGTGCGCGAAGCCTGGGTAAAGTAGGTATGGAGGATAGGCTGTTTCCCATGCAGCAAATCCCCCCTCTCCACGTCGCTGAAATGGTCCAATGGAAAGGCAGAGGCCAATACGGCTGGTTCCAGTGGCGTCGCAGGAGTTGCCAGAACGTGACTGTGTTCAGCCATGAACTGCCTCAGGGACTCCGGCTCCAGATTTTGCCTCGAGGTTGACTCCTGAAGCCTTTTCCATAACTGGATGTAGCCACAAGGCAGTGGAGGTTTGAGACCCGAGTTTTCCTTCTCTCAGATGAGCTGCCTTCCCAGGCTGACGAGTCCCATCTACCCGGTCGCCTCTTAGTTTAGTCACCTCTTACAACAAGTACAGCCAAACTGAGGGCCTATTCTTATCCCCAGCCCCCAGGGGTATACAAAAATGAATGCAGTATGTGCAAGAGCTAAATTTTGCTGTGTGCTAAGAATATCCTAGCTTTTTTTAAAAGTCAAGTTTCTAGTCCTCTTGGTGGCCAACAGCAATGCCCCATGAAACCTCAGGAGCTGTGGAGACTTGGAATCAAGTCTCCAGTGACTAGGAAGGTGGCTTTGCAGCTTTGTGTAGTGCTTTGCCTCTCTCACGGAGATGCCCAAACTGGGAATACCCTAAATAGCAAAAATTGCAGGACAAAATGTTGCAGGTTTGCATGATTTATAGCAGGTCACAGAATCCAGTTTTTCTAGGTGCAGAATGTGTATTGGATCGGCACAGAATCTTCCATTTCAGCTCAGAGTGCACACAGCCCTGAGCGCTTCACAGAGTCTTGTAATCCAGAAGGACAGGTCTCTGCCCCGAGGAACCTGCTATCCAAATTTCAGCAGAGGGAAAGAGGAGGCAGAGCTCCAAAGGGCTGAATGTGGTAGTGAACAAGACCAGCTGGGAACACCAGCACTGACCCAGTCAAGTTGGGGATTAACCCATTTCTCCCCAGCCCACATTTGAGCCGTGTTGCATGTATGCAACATTGGGCAGAAATGGCTTAAAGTAGTGGGTTATATGAGGCCAAGGTTTCCTTGGTCCCTCTCTCATCTGCCTGACTGTTTTTGTTTAGGCCCCGCCGTGCTTCTGGCACGAGGTCAGAGAGGCCCCAGGGCTATTTCGATCCACCGTAGGCCGTGTTAATGATACCTCTCTGCGGCCTGAAATTACACTGTCGGCCCTGAGTCACCTGCCCCATCTCCAAGCCTGCCCAGCCCCTCTCTCCACCAGTCTGAGCTCCCACCTGTGAGTCACTGCTCGGTGAGTGGGCCCTGGTCCTGCTGCTCAGCTGTGTAAACAGTAGAGAGGCTGGAGTTTCTTCAGGGGAGGGGGCAACATGATGGAGGGATCCCACCCAGGCAGATGTGGGGGGTATCTGTCCCCAGTGTGGCTGGGCCCACCACACTGCTGACCTTGAAGGAGGGGTCTCTTCCCTCTTTTCATCCCCCTTCCAGAATATTCCATGCTGGGTCAAACGTGCACCTTAGCAAATCGTGCCGCTCTGTATAGCTACCCCTGCACCCCATCACCAAGAAGGTGCATATCTAGGGCTACCAGATACAAAGTGGGACAGAGTGCCTCTGCGTTTAACCACTGTATGGGGGGGGGGGAATCTTGGCAGGTGCAGCTCAACATGGAAGGGTTTAAAAAGCTGCACCTGCCCACATCCCCTCTTCGATATGTGCCTGAAAGTGTCCTATAAGTGCCTGAAATATGTGCTTAAAAGTGTCCTGCGCGGCACTTGGAACCTTCACCTCCTGATTAGCAGAAGGGAAAATGACTGTATAGGCCAGGGATGTCAAGCATATGGCCCGTGGGCCGGGATGTGGCCCACAGAAGCTCCTTATCCAGCCTGCATGATAGCTGGGCTCTCCCATAAAGAGTGCTTATTTCTGGTCATCACCTGCTTAATGACATCACTTCCTGCTTCATGACATCACTTCCGTCATTAATTGACGGTGACAGGCAACATGAATGCTCTGCGGCCCACTGTATGAAATGAATTTGACACCCCAGGTATAGGCAAAGTTGCTCCATTTGCACAGTGTAATGGAAATGCGCAACATCCCTCAGAGGAGTTGGGGTGTGGTGTCAACAATGGCCCCTTGATCTGGCAGGCAAGCATGGGGTTAGCCCCTGGGCCTTAGACTGCAGTGAGTGTGCTGCACAGCTGCTGCCTCTTGAAGGCAATAGGGCCCTCAGGGATAAAAGCAGCACCTGATGAAGGAAGAGTTTTGGTGGGTAGGAGGTGGAGGAAAGCTTGAGAAAGGAAGGAAGTGAACTGAAGGATTAGTGGACTGAGGAACTAATGGCTGATGGACTACTGGAACTGCTGATGGACTGAGGAACTGATGGGTGAATGGACTTTGGAGACTGCTGGATACACTGGAGATTGGTGTGTGGCTGCCATGCCCAAGACCTGCTGAGGACCAAGGTGTTGCTGTAGTGGCTGGAGAAGCTGCTGGCAGGAGAGGATTGGGGAGGAAGGAGGGCCTCTGCAGGTTGAACAGGTGAGCTACCCCGGCGGTGGGGTCCAGCAGTGCAGAACTAGGGTTGTCGTTGGGGAAAGAAGGGGAGATAATTAGTTTAGAGCGGGCATAAGTTCTCTAAGTGAAGCTTGGATTGGGAATCTGGCAAAACACACGGTTTATACAGACGGCAGAATTTGGCCCTTCTGTGCACAAGATTTAGATTTTTTTTTAAATTTGTTTTAACATCTCGGCTTGTAGCTGTAGCAGCAAGCAAGAGTGCTGAACAAGCATGCGTTCCTGAACTACTCGGGGCTGAAGTTGAGTCACCTGGGACTCTGTGCTGGTATGGGAGAATTAAGGGAGCTCCTCTGAGCATGTGCAGAGTGCCTTTCCTTCACTAGGCAGGCAGCCAACGCCAGTTATTGTGCAAAGGGTTGTCTGGAATGCGTTCACCCTACAAGCCAAGCAAACCTAACTGGCCCTATGAGCTCCCTGCCCCAAGATATTCTCTCTCTCTCGCTCGCGCACACGCCCTTTGAGGAACGGTGTGTTCTGCACGCCAAGAATCTCAGCTATTCTAAACAAAGCAAGCAAGAGACCTTGGCAGGCATGTGCGCACGGGTCAGTGTGTGCGAGCACGTGGTTGCGTGTTGCTGGCGGCCTTTCAAGGCGGTGGTTTCGGCAACCCGGCTGCCACAGAACCAGGGACTGGAGAATCGCCCTCCGCAGGCTGACTGACTGCATGGGGGCTATGATCTATAATAGGGGTGCCAGCGCTGTCCAACAGGGGGTGCAACAAGGGTCACATCCACACACATCTAGGGGCAGATTAACAGAGGCTCCCCATTCATCAGAGCACTGGTGTACAGAACACAAGAGCGACTTCAGTAGGCTCCTAAAAGATCCAAAACTTTGATGGATATAAATGCTTTAGGTGGTGCTGTGGCTGGAGTCCAAGGGCTCCGGGTTCGAGCCATGTGCTTGGCAAAAAGCTTGCTGCACAGTGAAGCTTTCTTTCTTTGGGGGGGGGTGGGGTGGGCTTTTTGGTGCATGCCAAAGCCTGAGATCTTGGAGAGCCAGACAAGGCTGCCAGATGGGCTAATCGTCTGCCTCAGTTTGCTGGGAAAGGGCAGTAGGGTCTAGTGGTTTAAGGCAGGGGGAGCTGCATGCCAGGCTGCCTGGGTTCTGCCCCCATGAGGCCAGGGAGCCCTGCGGATCAGTAAAGCAATGAGCTGAGCAGGAAGTTGTAATGACTCCTTGGACGGATGCATCACGCGTACCCCACGGGGCCCGGCTTCTTCGGAGTCAGCTTTTACAAGTCACCTGGACTCTTTTTGACTCTTGATGGCGTTTGCCTTTGATGTGGCTCAGCCTTGGAACGACGCAGGCCTTGCTGCCCCGGCTTCCCCCCACATGCGCACGCACACATGCTCCAAGGGGGTTCTCTGATGTGGCTTCTCCCAGATACCCCAGCCCAGCTCCCTTCCCCTGTTCCAGGAATGATTGCTGGCATCCCTCCCAGCCTCAAGGAAACCGTTCCTTGCATGAGAGCAAGGGAGGCGGAACCAAGCGGTCTTGCCCAGACAAACAAGGGGGTCACCAGGGGGCAGGAATTCAGGGCAGAGGGAGAGGGGCTGTGTCTCCAAGTGAAGATGGACAGGAACAGCATCGCTGGAGCAGACTACCTCCCGCAGTGGCCAACCAGGGGCTCTGGGAAGCCCACAGGAGGGGGAAAACCCTCTCCCAGGGTGCAGAGGTACAGTACCGCTGCTCGTGGAGGCTTGATTTAGCTATCACGGCTACTAGCCTCCAACAGACCACAGAGTCGTCATAGATTGAAGGACAAGGTAGAACGTTGGGGGGAAAACTCAACAGCTTTCTCCTCCACTCCATCCATGTGTCAGAATTCCTCTCCAAAGGTAGTTGCTGGCAGCACATCTGTCTTGCGGCAGAGAATTTGTCAGCCAGCGAGTGTTATTTTGGTCCCGCTTTTCAGACACACATATCGCCTTCCAAAAAACGAGACGTAGGCCCTGCCTTCGGGTTTGCCCACTGGAAAGACGAGGGGAGTGAAGGGGAAACCCAGAGGAGGAAGATCCCTTCCACAAGCCCAGACAAAGCGGTGAGCAGCCAATGAGCTTCTCTAGCAGGTGCAAAGAGCCTGTGGTGTTCTGTTCCACTGGCCAGCGGGAGGAACAGGGTGCCATAACCGTTTCATTACATTGCACAGCCACGGACTGCTGTGTCTCTCCCGAATCTCTTCAGTGGGGACCCCAGGCTGTTGCTTGTGCGTTAATCTATACCAGGGGTGCCCAAACCCCAGCCCAGGGGCCACTTGCGGCCCTCAAGGACTCCCAATCCGGCCTGCGGGTAGCCCCCAGGCTCCAATGAGCCTCTGGCCCTCTGGAGACTTGCTGGAGCCCATGCTGGCCCAATGCAACTACTATCAGTGTGAGGGCAACTGTTTGACCTCTTGCATGAGCTGTGGGATGAGGGCTCCCTCCACTGCCTGCTGTTTCACGTCTGTGATGCTGCTGCAACAGCGAAGGAGAGGCCAGTCTTGCTTTGTGTAAGGACTTTTACAGGCCATGAGCTATTGCAAGACCTTCATTCATTCATATAGGTTCCATCTCTAATATATTCATTTACGTAAATATATGTAAATTTACCCTGCACATGCCCAATCTCGTCTGATCTCGGAAGCTAAGCAGGGTCAGGCCTGGTTAGTACTTGGATGGAAGACCACCTGGGAATACTGGGTGCTGTAGGCTTATACCATAGTCTTTCGAGACTGAAGGTTGCCAACCATTCAAATTTGAAATGTACATTAATTCTTTTTTATTCCCAGCCCCCGACACAGTGTCAGAGAGATGATGTGGCCCCCCCTACCAAAAGGTTTGGACACCCCTGATCTATACAAACAGCCTACAGTGCACTCCCCACAGAGGGAGAGACAGGGCTGTACCACACAGGCTAGATCAGTATTTCTCAAACCGTGGGTTGGGACCCATTAGGTGGATCACAAATCAGTGTCAGGTGGGTCCCCATTCATTTCGATGTGTATTTTATTTTTTAATAGATTAGATCTGATGGTATGTGGTTGCACTTGGGGAAATTTTTACAGATCTGTACATTTAACAGGCTACTCTATAAGCTTTTAACAATGATAGTCAATGGGGCTTACCCCTGGGTAAGTGTGGATAGGATGGCAGCCTTTGAGATTGTTTGGGAATTTAAAAGAAAGAAAAAAAAAGATCAGCAACTGCTTGGAAGGGTTAGGCGGGTTCGTCTATTTTAAATACATTTTAAAACTTATTGTAACCTTTCAATTGAGTTAATTAATTGGTTTGATTCTGTCGTACTGGGGTGCGCGTTAAAAATGTTCCTGCTTGATGATGTCACTTCTGGCCATGTCATCACTTCCAGGGTAATGACATCACTTCTGGTGGGTCCCAGTAGATTGTCATTCTGAAAAGTGGGTCTCGGGGCTAAAAAGATTGAAACCAACTGGGCTAGATGTTGGCTCCAGGGAGACAACCAGGGATCAGAGGGGGGGCGCAAGGAAGGGAAGGGAGGTAGGGTCTCATATTATGGGAGAAAGGAAATGTCTATCTTCACTGCAGACAAGGAGAAACCCCTGCCTTTTAGGAGTCCACCAGGATTCCTGGGTCCCAGCATCAACCCTGTGAAGGAGTGCCAAGTTTGGCTTGTGTCTGTGCGACCCCTGGGACCGTTGGAGGTGTCATGATGACAGGCCCAAGTAAATATGTTTGGCTCTTTTTTTTCCTGCCCCCATATAGTGCATCTCTCTCTCTCTCTCTCTGCCCCACCCTGTCTCACCCACAGTAGAATCCATTCATCCCAGTGGGGCACTGGGTGTCTTGACTGTGCCACTTTTGGGTGTGTGCGGTGGGGGGGGAACACCCTGGCACAGAGCCCCACCCAAGCAGACAGGGGGGAAAGAAGTGCCCACCTCTGACGTCAAGCTGTGGGATCGGCTTGAAAAACCCCAGACTTTCTGAAGAGGCAGGCAGGCAGGCAGGCCAGCTTTGCTCGGCTGGCATTTTAAAATATCCCAGCTGGGCCCGTCCCGCCCTGCTCTGACACCCACACTGGCCTGGATGAAAACACAGAGTGTGGGCAAATGAGCCGAGGGCCAGGACCCATCACAGTTGAGGTCTGCTGGTGTGTGGGGTTTGGGGTTGTTTTTTTCTCCTCTTCCTCCGACCAGTTTATCCTGAATCAGTGGTAAAACTTTGGCTGGACTGTTTCACTTTGGACCACAGGAAGGACTATACCGCTTTGTAGGTGAGGAGTGAGTGCTTTGGCCTCACAGGAGCTGTTCATTATTCTCACTGGTTAACTTCTGATGGTGCACTCACGTGCTCCTGTCCTGAATCTGGGAATTCTTGCTTCAGAGCTGATCAAGTGGCCCACCAGGGTTGGGCCAGGGAAGGCGTACCTTATCATCTTGGAGGGAGACGGGAAGTGAGCAGGTCCTGCAAATACCCTCCCACACCTTTCTTAGGTTGCTGCCCTCATTCCTGGTTCCCACACACAGCAGTAGCAGCCACCACACACCAGACTAAACAGGGTGTGCTGGGAGCCACTTTGGAAATCCAATCTGTTTACTGCCTGATTCATTTTCTCTGCTGGTTGTGAGTTCATTTCTAACAGCCTCTCTGTTGAAAAAGGGAGGCCTGTGCGACAGAACACCGGTGAACCTTGGCTAGCTGTTGCAAAATAAAAAGAAAGAAAGAATTAAATTCGTCCCCCAGTCCACCTTCTGCCATCCACAATGTGCTATAATTTAATCCCAGCCGGGGCGGGGGTGTCTGCCTCTCACCCATCATTATCCTTGTCTTACTTTCAATCAGAGCCCCTCCACCTTCTCTTTACAGGAAACTCAAATTCCATCATCATTTAAGCACAGCAAAGAAAGACGTATCGAAAGTCTACCCATTTTGTGTCCAATTTGCTTTCCGGACTTGTTTCAGTTGAGCTATTTATTTACTTTTCACATTTTTATACTGCCCTTCCTCCAAGGAGCACAGGGTGCTCCCCTCTTTCTGTCTTTCTTTCTGTCTCTCTTTCTGTCCCTCCCCTCTTTCTGTCCTCACAACGACCCTGTGAGGTAGGTGAGGGTTGAGAGATCATGACTGGCCCAAAGTCATCTAGGAAGCTTCGTGGCTAAGCAGGGATTTGAACCTGGATCTTCCAGTAGGTCCAAACCACCACACCATCCTGGCTGAGTTGCCAACTGACTAGAAAAACAAACCTTGGTTATGCTCCCATGCCTTTAGGAGGAGGCTCAATGCACAGAATTCCACAGGTGAAGCATTTCACCACATGGAGGCCAGTGCAGTCACCAGCTAACACCCACAAATCACACTCCTGTGAAAGGCACAGGAGCTGGGTCTGGTGCGCAAAGTTAGCAACCTTATGACACCAGTTCGTGGATATCCCCCTCCATTCCCCGTAACATAATCTGTCAGGTTTGGGCAAGCAATAGTCATATGTGCTTAGCATGTGCATGGGTGTTGTATGGTATGCTTTGCTTTAACCCAGGGATCCTTACAACATCCCTGTAAGGCAGGTTAGTCAGTATTATGATCCCCAGATCGCAGGTCAGGATTGCCTGGAGGCTCCACAGTTTGTGGCATGAGGAAGACCTGACCTGAAGGGTTCCTGGTTCCCAGATTAGTAGTAATATCAGTCGTCATCCCAAATAATTTGTCCTCCTGGTTCTCTGTGCTGACCTTCTTCAGCAGACAATGCTTCTGTGCCAGCTGTCTGGGCTGAGAGGTTCTTGGCAGGCCAGCTCCTTGTTCGCTGAGCAAGCACGGCTGAGCAGGGCCAGCAAACATGAGCCACCCAGAGGGCCCGAGGAGACACTCAGAACTTACACATGAAAATGAAAATACCCCATGGTGGGAATGAATCTCCCCTCTTTGAGTCACTGCCTATGGAGTTAATCGCATCCTGCACAGGGAAAGAAGCAGGAATAAGCCATAGGGTACTCTCAGCCCTGATTTCACACCCCACTCAACCCCCAAGTCCAGCATTCTCTGTCCCACAAAAAGGATTCAAATGGAACAGACCTCCTTGATTGGTGCCTCCCCAGAATCTGGCATTCAGGTGTAGACTGCTTTCACCCTGGGAGGTTCTATTTATCAGTCATGATTAATAACCACAGATAAGCCTCCTCCATGCATTTGTGTCATCCAAGTCAGAAGTCAGCACCATAGCATGTGGCAAGGAATTCCATGGGTTAATCACACACCATTGCAGACATTCAAGATCCACAGCTCCTGTTCTTAACGATCCCACTAGTTCCGCTCCCAAAGAGAACCCAGGAGGTCAGAACTCCCAGATTCTCTGTTTTGTTTCATTGTGGTTTTTTTTTAATCTGTAGATGGGACGCAGGAGTCCTGCCTTCTATTCCCAGACTCACACGCTCATGCACCATGGAAGTCTACTAGACAGCCAAACCCGTTGAGATATAGACAAAGAGTGTTGACTTTCCGCTCCCCTACTCCAACCCAATTGCTTCTGGTCCCTGGAAAAACCCAGAGGCGTTGATATACTGCACCTGAAAATGGAGGCTTCACATGGCAAAACTCTTCCCGACATTTACTAATTCAGAGCTGCATAGAGAGCTCAAGACCCCTCCTTTTCATTGCCCTCTCCTTCCCAGATGACTGCTGTCTCTTCCAAGCACAGGAAACAGAGGTCGGAAGTCTTTGTCACCTCTCTGGTGCGGGTTTTAACTTCCGGTGGGACCCAGGAGAACTGGTACCCATACCCTCTCCTTTCTCCTATACAATGCATTAGAGCCCATTGTCATACAGTGTCTCTCCCCTGGCTCTCACCACTAGCCCACACTGTCCTTGGAGCCCAGTCCTCTCGCCCAAGTGTTCAGCCGACTCTGTACATGTCTCTCCCCAAACGGCCGTTCTGTGTGTGAAGCCAAATTTCTTCCCAATGACCTCATTGCGCAAGTTCAAAGCCGCCCTCCAGCTCCCCCGGTGGCCCCCCATCACTGAGCCTGACCCGGGCTGGGGGGGACGTCTCCTCCAGGGCCAGGGATGCATCATGCGGGTCTGTGGTGGGGCCTGGATTCTAACGTCTCCCCTTTCGTTTTTCCCCTTGACAGCTTCCTGGAGTGCAGCCAGGAACCCTTTCCCTGACCCGGCTCTGCGTCTTGGGTGGCGGCGCCTGGGGAGCGCGACTCCCGAGGAGCCATCTCTGAGCTCAGGCACATTGCAGGCAGGGAGGGTGCCAGAGAAGCGAGAGCCTGTTTGCACAGGGGTCTCTCAGCTGATCTCCGTTGGGTTGAGGGGAGGCTGATTTGGGGGCTGTTACCACTGGCAAAATAAAAACCACAGATCTGTTCACTGCAGGCCAGTCAAGCTGGAAAGTTCTTCTGCACAAACTCCCAGGAATGGCCTAAACAAGGCTTACCCAGGAGAACTTCTCAGTGGGTTCAGGACCTGTGTCAATTACCAGGAGGGGCTGCTATTGACTTTTTCCATCTTCTGCACTGAAGGTGTTGTGAAGGTGCAGAGAGGAAACGGTGAAACTGACCAGACTATCCTGTTTACCCATCTCTGAAACCTGTGGAAAATGGTAGTAAGAACAGGAGGGCCTCTCAGTGCATGTGGAGTGACTGTCTTCCTATTACAACCAAGTGACTGCAGTCTGTCCCCATCCCGTCCCCCCCACACCATATATCGGGGATGAAGTGGCAGGTCGCAGGATGTGGATTCCAAGGCAGGTGCAAGGCCCAGAAACGCCCACTCAAGAAATTGTGGGGGGTCTGCTGGTGACTAACTGCGGACCGGATTCTACCCCTGGGCTGACTGTTCCCAACTGGTGATGGAAGAACTATAGCAGAGAGGTGGGGATCCTTGAGCCTGGGGTGCTTGCTGGGTGACAGACTTGAGGTCATTGGAGGAGGGAGGGGATGAGAAAAAAAAATGCACCCAGTACGTCGGAGCACAAGGGAATTGTGAGCATGTTTGGAAATGGCTAATCATCTACCTCCCAGGAGCTGCTGTCCCCCATTTCCTTGAAGACTGACGCGTAGGCAATGCGCAACTTAGAAGGTGTCTGTGTTAAAGCCAGTTGACCAAAGGCGATGTTTTTCTACTGGAAGGGGTTTGATGGTTTTTAATGTGTTGTACTTTGAGCTCAGGGAGATGTTGGATAGAAAGGAACCCAAGGGCAGTGGCGTACTAAGAAGGTGGTTGTGGGAGCTCCCCCAGCCCTGGGTGCCAGGCTGAAAGGGGGTGTCCGAGATGGCGACCCTGGCTGCAGCCGCAATTTGATTAGTGCTGGCTCAAGAGAAGCATGTTTATTAGTATGATTATACACACACACACACACACACACACACACACAAAAGCTGGCAAAGTTAGTGTTCACGCACACAAAGTTTGATAAAAGAACATGCTTCTTCTCTGGCCATTATTATTATTATTATTCATTTCATGTCATGACTCTTACTAAAAATAATTTTGTTTTGGGGGTGCTAAAAATTTATAGCCCCCCAGGTACCAAATGACCGTGGTATGCCACTGCCCAAGGGTGTTTGGTTCTGGTGTCCTGGACTCCGAGGTTCGGCATGCTGCCTATCTCATTTTTTTATCCCTACGAAAAAGCTCTGCGAGGTCCTCACCACAACCCTGTGAGTAGGTCAGACTTAGAGAGAGGGTCTGACCTTTGGTCACCCAGAGAGCTGGGGATTGGGAGCAACGCCTCTCCAGTTCTGTCCGACACTAATCACTCCCCATCAGGTCCCCAGTCTCTTTTAGGTGCCCTGCACCTTTTGAAGCCATCCTGATTTGGAGGTCTTCCCTGCTCTGCTTGGGCTAACCAGACCAGACCAGTCTTGCTGGTTTTCCAAACGGCATGACTGAGTCTTCCTTGGGGGCCTAGCCGTGAGTGCTCTCCCGTGGCCGGGGTGTGCATCATGCACAGCGAGGCCTCTCCTCGGCCTGGGAAAGTTGGAATTGTGGTTTAGAGGCTGCTTTGAACTTTCCCAACTTTCACCCCCTCATCGCTGGTGCAAGGAGGAAATGCCTGCTGGATGGGTCAGCAAAAACAGCCCGCTAAACACATGCACACACTCAGACCCCGGGGAGGCCTATCAGGGAGGAGACAGCAGAGGCCAGAGAGACTTGGAATGGCTTGCCTGCACAGGGGAAATCGCCCTACCAGGGCCCTCCAAGAAGCCAGGCGACCCCCCCCCCGCTGGTCTTCAGGGATGACGGCATATGGACTCAGCCGTCAGCCATTCTGACTCTTGTCATTTTCATTGAGCCCCCCCCCATCACATGGGGGAGAAAATATCTCTCCGGTCAGAGTGGGCAGCACTACTCCTTGCCTGCTGGGGCGCCATTGTCCCCCCAAGCATCTCCACCTGCAGTGGTCAGGTGCAAAGCGCCATGTGGTCCCCATGGCAGCAGGGCGGAACATTACTTGCCATCCTACAAAACCCCCACTGGTGTACTTGTGCCACTGGCTGAAATGTGAAGAGTCAGGGCAGCCGGGGGGGGGGGGTCCTGGCTGCGTGGCATACCCTACAGCCCTTCCCAGAATCCTCTGCAGCAGACCAGTGGCAGAGAGGCCAGCGTGGAAAGATGGACAGCCACAGTTCTGGCCCTTGCGGCGCATGCATAAGGCAGACCCAGGCTATTTGGGACAACTGAATCAAGTCCAGGTGTTTGTGAGAATGTGACAGCAACACACACACTCACCACTAGGACAGAGGGTCCTGTCTTCTTTTCCCAAGCTCATCCATTCCAGATCCCTTTCCAGAAGTAAGGTCATTCATCCATTCAGGAGACCATATATCCAGCCCCTTGGTTGTCCTTGCTCTCACCACTAGCTACTACATCCCCCCCATCCAGAAAAAGCTTGCTTGCAATCAAGCCTTGGGCTGCTTGCCAGTTGTGGAGGGGCGACTCCCTCAGGCCCATGGGGGTCTGTGAGTGTGCATGGGAGAGAGTGTGCGAGAGATCCACCCTGTGGTGTGGGAAAAGCTTAGAAAGATGCTTAGAAAGATGTGTCATTTCCTGAGGAGAGAGTGAGCAGCCGAGTGCCCCAGCTCCACAGCTGTCCCCACCACAGAAAAAGACAACATCTGTCTCGGCCAGCAGCAGAAAGACAGGCGGACTGGGAGGGGTGCCAGTTTCGGGAGTCACCAGTACAGGCCTCAGGCTCCAAGAAATCCCTCCAGCAAAGTCTGGCATTCTCTTTCCCCCAGCGACCATCCACGTGCTGACGAGCAAGGCATGAAGGCAACAGCCTCCTGCTGTTGCCTGCCCTGAGCCAGTGGTACTTTTTGAGGTAGACTGCCACTGAACATGGAGGTTCCGTGTCGCAGTTGTGGTTAAGAGCTATGTTCCATTCATGTGTCTATTCTAACTCTTTTTTTTTTTTTTGGGCAGGCCATCTCAGTTAGCAGGTCATCACTACATCCCACTGCAATGAATTCAGCAAGTTAATTATGTTGTTGCTCGCTTGCGGCCGAATAATAACCGCAACCCGTCCAAACAACACAGCTTAGGATGGCGGGGGCAGAGTGGGGAAGGAGCAGCTCCCAAAGGGCGTTGCTCCCAAGGAACGGAAAAGCCATCATTTTCCTTAAAATTAAATGACTGCACACATTCCCTGATTGAAAGAGGGCATAGCTGTGCTGTGGAGTTAAACTGGTTTGACCATTGCTTCTTTTCCCAGTAGAAGTACCAGCGCAGTAGTTCCATGAGAGGGGCAAGGGGTCTCCAAACTTGAGTTCTTAAAATCCTTCAGGGAATGCTCCCTGAGGGTGTAACTGGTGCTAGGGCTAAACCTGCACCAGTGGTTCTCAAATGTTTCAGCACCGGGACCCACTTTTTAGAATGGCAGTCTGTCGGGACCCACCAGAAGTGATGTCATTAACCTGGAAGTGATGTCATGGCAAGAAGTGACATCATCAAGCAGGAACCATTCTAACACCCCGCAAGACCCAATCAAATCAATTAAATTAAATAAGTAAATTCAAAGTTTACAATATGTATGTTTAAACAATTTTTTTAAACAAAGAAGAACCCTCCTAAGTAGTTGCTGATCTGTTTTTTTTAAAAATTTCACAATCCCAAAGGCTACAACCCAATCCATACATACCCAGGATTAAGCCCCACTGACTATCATTGTTAAAAGCATATACATAGTAACCTGTTAAAAGTACAGGTCTGCAACAATTCCCTCAGAGCAGCCACGTACCATGGTAGCATCAAGTCTAATACATTAAAAATAAAATGCGCATTGAAATGGAGACCCACCTGAAATTGGCTCGCGGCTCACTTAGTGGGTCCCGACCGACAGTTTGAGCAGCACTGTGCTACACCACCACTGGCCAAAGAGTCTTGGTCCGACCCAGCACAACATCACGTCCTGGTGTTTTAATCAAGCTGCACCTCGCGAGTGGAGATGGAAGGCCAAACACTGCGCAAAACTCAGAACAAGACCCACAGCATGCCTCCATTTTGCCTGAAATGGCTCTGAAGCGTAGGGTCTGCTTGCTCACTGTGGCCAGGCTCCCTGCAAAACTTAGTGCTTTGCACCCCTTCTAGCTATGCCACTACCTGGCGCCTGTAATGGAGTATATCTGCTTCACTGGTTTGGTCAAAGAGACTGACATCATGGTGGAAAAATCCCATCCTTCCCTTTTGCAGGAGAGAAGCATCTATATCCCATTACCTAATGTGTTAGCAATGCCCCAGGGGCTGTGTTCATCCAGGTGCTTACCTGTGCAAACAACTAGCATGGTCCACGGTTCGGCTGGAAGGCATGTAGTTCCCCAGGTGCTTACAGATACAGTGACCTGGTGCATATCTCTCAGTGCTCACCCGTGACACATTTCCATGAGGACATCCCTGGGAATTTACCTGTGTATTCTGTTGATCCACAGACCATTAAGCTTAGCGCCAAGAACACTTGGCGGTTACCAACAAATAAAAAGCATATTTTGCTCCAAAACAGCCAGCATGCTTTGCAAAGGGTGGGGGAGAACTCATCTTCTGAAATATGAATTTAGTACTGTTGCTTATTCCCACCTTCCGGGTTGCCAACTTTTTTACAAGCCCTTGCTCCTGTGCTGGTAAGCAGCAGCTTGATGCTGCAGACCTCAGCAGAGGGTAACCTTCTCCGAACGTGGTCAGCGTTAGCTGATGATTCTGACTCACCACATTATTGTTAACTGCACAGAGGCAGGCCGGGCTTCTGGTCAGTTGGCAACCCTGCTAGCCAAGGTTGGTGTCAGGAGTTAAATGCCAGTGAGTCAACTCAGGGAAAACCTGCTAAGGTGCCTGGGGGGGTGGGGGGAGTATCCATTGAGATTAAGGGACATGCTCTGGCTAATTTAGAGAAAATTTGTGGGGTGGGAGGAAATTAGCACACATTCCTGGCTATCAGTTGCCTGTCTCTTACTGCTGAAGTTCTACCTTTGAAGTTTGAAGGCCCACCCACTCCCGAGTTCCCTGGGGCTTTTTTGCTTGTTCTTTTAAAAAAAAACAACACAGAGGGCTAGAAACTTGCTTTAAAAGGTAAAAAAAAAAAAAAGCCAAGATTTTTTCCAGGTTGAAGACTCCACAGTGGACACTTGTGCCAACACACTCACTGCACTGCATAATTTTTTTTTTTTTAGATTATTTTCTTCAGTGAGTCATTCCACATTTGGGTCAGTCCTGATACACGGGCCCAGATGACATGGTGCATCCACAATGAGACGCGAGCGGGGCCCAGACGCTGAGCTCTATAATTCAACACACATTTGGCTGCAAGGCCAGCGAGATGGAAATGCGCTTCTCCCGCGCGTCTGCTCCCCATCTGGATCCAATCGCAGCAGAGGCTTTGGCGGTTGAGTGGGCCGCTGGGGGGGGTAGAAGGCGAGTCACCTCAGACAATGACCCCATCCTTGATTAGGTCCCAGGGCTCGCTGGGGATAGAGATGGAGATCTTATTTCTTGCAGCAAAATTGACCAGTGTGGGGAACCTTTCTGAGTGAGTTTGCTGGGGGTTGCGTGCCTTGAGTCACTTTCCATCCTCCATCCACATCAAAGGGAGGCCCAAAATCAGCTGATCACAGCATTGCCGACAGCAGCAGAGCACATGAGAAGCCTGCAGGTGACTCAGCCAGTGCTCCAACACCAGCTGACCAACCTCAGCTTCTTGGCCTGCAAACAGGATCAGCGCGGAGTCCAACAGTTGAGCTGGAGGGCTGACTTCTCTCTCTCTCTCTCTCTCTTTTGCTCCCTTTGCAGCCAATGTGTCAAGCAGAAATCTCACAGGCTAAGCTTCCCCAATGGCTGCATCTCCAAGGGAGTCACTTCACCTGTTGAATGTCTGTCCATTCAGCAGGACCTAGAAAAGGGCCCTTGCCCACACAACTCTTCGAGAAAACAATCCTTGTGCGTGTTTGATGGTTGCTGCTTCCACAAAGATAGTTCAGGCTTTGGAGGGGGGCTTCAAAATATTTAATTTGCTTAGCTTTGGTTCGAGTAGTCCTTTCCTTATGAATCATCGGTTGCCACTGATGAATACAACTTGCTAGCAGGCGACCAGGCAAGGACGTTTCTCAAAAATGACGTTTTCCTGTCTCCCGCTCTCTTTCCTGCTTGGCGTTCCCAGCTCGTGAACGGGCACCCCAACGGCCATTTGATCATCCACACTTAGGCATCGCTTCAGCTGTTGAACACATGAAACTCCTTCATGCAATCGTCGGATTTGTCCGACCAGTGGTTCCCAAACTGTGGGTCGGGACCTGGTTTTTGGTGGGTCATCAAAGAGTGATGGAAAGGGTGATCAGATAACGAATTGCCTCAAGCCCTGAGGCTATTTCAAAAATCAGATACTGTAGCTGCTAATTAATTACCCTGCAAAGAGCTCAGCTCCTGCAGGTTGCAAGATAGCGACTAATTGCCCTGCAAGGAACTGAGTTCCTGAAGTTTGGAGGCATGTATAAATACAGGGAGATAAATATAAAAACAGGGAGAGGGTTTTTCTGGTTATTATTACATATGAACAAAATATTTTTTCTAGATCTCCGTTTTTAAAAGTCTGGTAAACCTAGGTGGGTTCCGACAGAGTGTTGTTTAAAAAAGTGGGTCCCAGTACTTAAAAGTTGGGGAACCACTGGTCTAAGCCAGGGGTGTCCAAAGTTTTTGGCAGGAGGGCCACATCATCTCTCTGACACTGTGACGGGGGCCAAGGAAAAAAAGAATTAATTTACATTTAAAATTTGAATAAATTTACATAAGTTTACATAAATGAATATATTAAAGATGAACTTATATGAATGAATGAAGGTCTTCCAATAGCTCAAGGCCTATAAAAGTCCATGAACAAACCAAGGTTGGCTTTTTCTTTGCTGCCACTACTGCATCACAGACGTGGAACAGCAAGCAGTGGAGGGAGCCCTTGTCCCACAGCTCACAGGAGAGGTCAAATAGTCACCCTCATGCTGAGAGCAGTTGCATCGGGGCAGTGTGGGCTCCAACAAATTTCTGGAGGGCCAGAGGCTCATTGGAGAATGGGGGCTCTATGAGGGCCGCATTGGGAGTCCTTGAGGGCCGCAAGTGGCCCCAGGGCCAGGGTTTGGGCACCCCTGGTCTAAGCCATGACTTACCCAGCAGTACACCAGCAGTTACCTCCAGTGCTTCTTCTCAAGGAAGAGGAAAGCAGAAGCTGAGAGCGTTGGAGACACTCTAGCCCACCACTCTCTTCCTCTACTCCATTTTCCTCTGCAAGGGAAAGCTGGAGGTGCCCCATGCCAATCCAGTGCCTGACGGCCCAATCCTATCCAACTTTCCAGTGCCGGTGCAGCCACAATGCAGGCTTGAGGAAAGGAAACAAATTTTCCCTTATCTAGAGGAGGCCTCCATGATTGCCCCCCCCCCCACTACAGGATGCAGCGCATGCCCCAGTGGCCCGGCTGCATCGGCGCTTGAAAATTGGATAGGATTTGGCCTTGAGGCAGCTGCCTCATTTGGCCTCATCGATGGGCCGGCCCTGATGCCAGGAATTGAACCTGGAGCCTTAGGAGTGCATGGCCACAGCTTTGCTATGTTTGCACACCAGCCTCTGTTAAGGGGACAGAAGCAAGCCAGTCTCCCCTTCCCCCCTTCCCCAGCTGGCTGGTGACCATTTTCCAGCCACAAATGACTAACACAGGCCCATGTGGACTGGTGATCTTGTTAACGATAAATTCGGGGCCATTAACACTTGTGGCTCTTTATTGAGTGGGATGCATTTTTGTGGTCTGTTCTGCTGACACGTGCCATCTATTGGGGCTTTGCAAATAGATCCATGCAATAAGTTGCCACCTTGTTCCACCAGCCCAGCTCCTGTCACCAACACAGCAGCCCAAAGATGCCTGTGCCGTCACTGGTCTCCTGTTCCTCCTCCTTGCTCAACTGCTGCATGTCAGGAACGGGGGGGGGGGGGCACTTAGCTCACGCTAGCCCCCTTTGGCTCCCAAATGCCTTTACAGCCTGCAGTCTGAGAAGCCACAGCCTGTGGGGGCAGGCCGTCCACAGTGCAAATCTGTGACGCCTGCAGGAAGCTGTCAGCCCATCCCATGGGAGATGCTGTCATGGGTTCTAAGCAGAGCGGCCGTGACCAGAGCGCACTGACCCCTGATTTATGGGACCAGTGACATGGGCCATTGCAAACCACAGTGACACAGGCGCACAGCTCAGAGGAGTCACAGGAAGGCTACTTCTCTGTGGAGGAAGGTGGGCCAGCAAATGAGCAAGACGGAGGGGGGAGGCGCATTTACTAGCCTGACGATTGCTCAATCGCAGCTGGAGGGATGGAGAGAACTGCGGCCTTTCTGCCAACAGTGGTTTTAAGAGGGAGCTCAGCGGAGTGGGTTCGAGTTTAAAAACCCACACTGTACATCACCCATTTGCCAAGTAAAAGCTTTAATAGATACTAGGAAAGCTGGAGTAATAAAGGAGACCGGGAGAACGAGAAAACAGGGAGAGCGTTGGGTTGCCAACTTCCAATCCAGGCCCCTGTAACTTTCCCTTTGAGTCTCCTTTTGCAGTAGGCCACAAAATTCTTCCTTCTACCGCTGATTCCTTCCACTGCAGGAGTGGTCTTTTAAAGACACAGGAGCAGACCTGATCTTGGCCATTTGGCAACTCTAGCTGGGAAGTCCTGGTTGCATCACCTTCACCACACACTTGCTGGTGTGCAGTCTTCAGTCCGGTTCTCCTCAGCCATGGCTCTGCAGGAACACCAAAAGGTGACCCCAGGTGCTGAATTCAGCTTCCTGAGCATCTTTAAGTCCAGATTTCTAGTCCTTATGATCATGAAGCTGAGCATGAAAGTAGATTTATTTGTTTGTTTGTTTGTTTACTTCATTTATACCCCGCCTTTCTCCCCAAAGGGACCTGCGGCGGCTTACAACAAATGATCACATGAGCCAATCCTGCTGAAATCTCAGAAGTCAGAAAGGTGTTTTGAATAAGATTTGTATTACATAAGAACATAAGAACAGCCCTGCTGGATCAGGCCACAGGCCCATCTAGTCCAGCTTCCTGTATCGCACAGCGGCCCACCAAATGCCCCAGGGAGCGCACCACATAACAAGAGACCTGCAAGGCTTCCTGGGAATTGTAGTTTAAGAACATAAGAACAGCCCCACTGGATCAGGCCATAGGCCCATCTAGTCCAGCTTCCTGTATCGCACAGCGGCCCTCCAAATGCCCCAGGGAGCACACAAGACAACGAGAGACCTGCATCCTGGTGCCCTCCCTTGCATCTGACACAGCCCTTTTCTAAAATCAGGAGGTTGCACATACACGTCATGGCTTGTAACCCGTAATGGATTTTTCCTCCAGAAACTTGTCCAATCCCCTTTTAAAGGCGTCCAGGCCAGACGCCATCACCACATCCTGTGGCAAGGAGTTCCACAGACCGACCACACGCTGAGTAAAGAAATATTTTCTTTTGTCTGTCCTAACCCGCCCAACACTCAATTTTAGTGGATGTCCCCTGGTTCTGGTGTTATGTGAGAGTGTTATTAGAGGGAAGTAGTGGGGGGGAGGAGAGAAGCTTCCCTCTTAAGAGATCAGTAAGTGTACATACATGCAACTGCAACGAAGTAATTGTGTTGACGTCTGCTGCATACGCCCGCCCTGGAGTGTAGCTACACGGAGAACAGTATGTATTGCAGACACCACAATGTGCTGTGTAAGCAGTCCCTCCCCTTCGCCGTCGGAGCCATTAGGGGCTGCTTGCATGTGCTTACATGGCACATTGCGGTGCCTGCAATATTTACTGTCTTCCCCTATAGCTCTGCTACTGCCCTTGCCTCCATTTTCCAATGTGGGTTTCGAGGCCGCGCAGAGCCCCACTCCCAGCCTTCCGTCTCTTCTGGGCTGATGGGGGATCAAACCCATTTTGAAGCTGGGCTCTCTTTGTGCAATTCACCCTGTTTGTCTTGGCACCGCAATTGGCTTTCCTTGGCATTTTAAACACGCTTAAAAAAAAAAAATCTAGGGTGGATTGTTACTTGCACACGGGGAAAACACACAGCCCCTCTGGCCGTCACACAGCTTTGTATGTCCAAAGGCCTCGATTCAGTCCTTGCTCTTCCTGGTTCAAGGATCTCAGTGGGCAGGACTGGGAATCCCTGGCAAGAATGGCTAAAGGTCCATGGATCTCAGCACCTGACAGACCAGGGCATAACAGTGCCCGGTAAAGATGCTCTCATTGCAACTCTCTCCCCGCTTGGTGCTCCCAGTCACACCCAACTCTTGCCCATCACTTTTTTGGCACTTGTTATTCTTTCCTTTGACTCAGTTGCTCCTTGCGGCCACCCAGCCTGGCATCTTCGGCACCCGCCTTCACTCCCTCACTGCTGCAGCGGCAGAGACCAACTCCAGGCTGCTGGTGGAGAGTCTGAAACTGGGTGGGCGCATTTCAAGGTGCCCTGTCTTGTCCCACCTCAAACTGGTCCTTACTTTCTAAAATAGGAGGTTCGGGGCCTGGCTCGGAAGCCCTACTTATCGCCCCTGGCTGATTGCATGTAGCACAGCAGTTTGGAAAATGCTCTCGACACATGCTCAGAGGAGAATGTGTTCTAATTGCAGGCTTGGAAACAGGCACTCGCCTGGTCGCCACTTGCCTGGTCATCTCCCCACAATTTGGCAATGAAGCTGTGCGAGAGAGTTGGTTTGTATTATTTTTGCATTATTTTCAGGCCTTCCGTGGGACACAGACAACTAGCACAGCTGTGCAGAGATCCCCAGAATGGTAAAAGATTCCCCCCCCCCCAGCTTTGTAGCATTCGCAGGCATATTTGCAAGCCTGTTGGCACATCTGGGAAATGGAACCCCAGTGAGAACTAGAAACTTGACGGCAAGGTTTTTCCTGAGCTGGGGTGTGGGGGGGAGAAGCACTTGGCTTCATTTTCTGTGAACCAAAAGCTCTGCCAATAGCAATGTATCTGTACCATGGGAGACCTCCACTGCGCAGGTGTGGCCTTCGAGGGCCACTTCTGCCTGCCAGCATGGAAACAGAGCTGCCTGCTCCCTCCTGTGGTCAAAGGCAGCCCTGTGTACTCAAGCCCTGAGCCCTCTTCCCCCTGGTCCTTGTGCCCAAGCCAGACACAGCCCTCCTTGGGCACACAGAGGCTTCTGTCTGCAGCCCAAGACTGGCAGAGCGGTAGTGACCGAGCTGTGGCAGCCGTCTTGGAAACTGTGTGTCAGGGCCCCAGACTGCACTCTCTCAAGGCAGCAGCAGGCTTGTTCAGGCCTCCGTGCGGCGGGTATTGACATGCACACTTAACCCATGAGGAGCCACTGCTTAGGAGCAGTGTTAGGGGGAAGGTGATCATAGGGGATCTGGGAGCCACAACTCCCAAGTTCCCTGGGTGGAGCAGGAAAAGGAAAAAGACTTGGAGCAAGGTTGCTCCTGCATTTGGGAAGTCCTGGCTCTAAATCCTCCCCATTGGTCCCAGCTACCCAGTTTCTCAGAAGAAAGATGTTGGGGTTGAATCAGGCCTGGATGGCTCTTCTTTTGAGCTGGAGTCCTTGTCTGATTATCCTAGATACACAAAGGGCTGTGGTGCATCAGTGATGCAGAGAAACCGCTCTGCCCATGATCAGAGGAGCCCATCACAATGGTGGGTTCAATGGGGTCTGAGCTCTGATGAGCAAGACTTCACACAGGACCCAGCCAGTCCCCTCCTATTTCAGCAGGTACAGATTAGGCATCTGGGCCCTCAGCTGCAGTGCTATAACCACTCAGTATCACTCCCCTCCCACTTTACAGCTAAAAACCCAGGCATTTTCCTTAGTTTAATGTGTAACATGAGAGCCTAGAGCTCTACCCTGCATGGAAGTCACACCCTCCTCGCTATCAGCAACTCTGCTCAGTCCCAGATGTAATGGCAGCTGACTGCAATTGTTCAGCAGTAAGAGGTCATCACTCCGTCCATGCTCAACAGCCACTTTCTGATTTAGTAGGCTTGGAGGAGTCCCTCTGTGTCTCTGCATGAGTCACTGTCCTGTGCTGCATGCAGAGATGTGACAGTCAACCCCCTTTGAGGATGTGCGGTTCTTCGGTGCCTGCGCTTTGGGAGTGACTGAAAAGTCCTGTCACACTCCATGCAGAATAAATAACCCACCTCCAGCAGAGGCTGACTGGAGAGACCCCATGGCTCAGCAGAGACGCAGCAGGCAGACTCCTTTGAGTTCACAGAAGCTCTCAACTGCTTTAACCACTGGTTGCCATTTCCCTCCCAATAGGTTTGGGGCGAGGAGGAGGGAGCAAAGTCCAACTTTTGGGTGAGTAATTCCCAGAGCCTTCCCCGCCCTGGCCCTGGGAGAATTACATCAGTGTTTGTTTGCAATTTTGCTCTGACCAGAATTTATGGCAGTGACAGGAAGAGGGAGTCACGGTAATGGGGTGGGGGTGGGGGGAAAGACAGCCATGAGTTTTAGCAATCCGCTGCAGGGGCCTGGCAGGACTGTGCAAAGGGGGCTGAAGCCACCCTTCCCAAGCGACTCTCCAAGCCCTTCCATAGGGCAAGGAAAATAGAGTGACTAGGGAGAGGGCAGTCAGGGATGCGGAAGGTGTCTTGAAATCTATTCACATGAATTAAACAACTCAGGCTAAGCAATCCCAGGCAGGACAGTCCCAAGATAAGAACATAAGAACAGCCCTGCTGGATCAGGCCAAAGGCCCATCTAGTCCAGCTTCCTGTATCTCACAGCGGCCCACCAAATGCCCCAGGGAGCACACCAGATAACAAGAGACCTGCAAGGCTTCCTGAGAATTGTAGTTAAGAACATAAGAACAGCCCCACTGGATCAGGCCATAGGCCCATCTAGTCCAGCTTCCTATCTCACAGTGGCCCACCAAATGGCCCAGGGAGCACACCAGATAACAAGAGACCTGCAAGGCTTTCTGGGAATTGTAGTTAAGAACATAAGAACAGCCCCACTGGATCAGGCCATAGGCCCATCTAGTCCAGCTTCCTGTATCTCACAGCGGCCCACCAAATGCCCCAGGGAGCACACCAGATAACAAGAGACCTGCAAGGCTTCCTGAGAATTGTAGTTAAGAACATAAGAACAGCCCCACTGGATCAGGCCATAGGCCCATCTAGTCCAGCTTCCTGTATCTCACAGTGGCCCACCAAATGGCCCAGGGAGCACACCAGATAACAAGAGACCTGCAAGGCTTTCTGGGAATTGTAGTTAAGAACATAAGAACAGCCCCACTGGATCAGGCCATAGGCCCATCTAGTCCAGCTTCCTGTATCTCACAGCGGCCCACCAAATGCCCCAGGGAGCACCAGATAACAAGAGACCTCATCCTGGTGCCCTCCCTTGCATCCGGCATTCTTACATATCCCATTTCTAAAATCAGGAGGTTGCACATACACATCATGGCTTGTAACCTGTGATGGATTTTTCCTCCAGAAACTTGTCCAATCCCCTTTTATCTTCCAGGGCCATGGTGAAAGCAGGCAGGGAGGTCCTATCAGTCCTTAGGCAACTGATTCAGTTGGCCTCACAGATACGCCGGCCTTACTGCTATGGTTAGGAGGCAAAGGGGAAGGTGAATCAAATACAATCAACGCAAGCAGAGCCACAAGAGACTTGTGCACCAGCAATGCCTCCACATGACTCGTGATGGTAAGCCCCCCCCCCCGACACATCCTCCTGCAACACAGGGATGGCAGGAGGAACCTCTGTGGTCCCCCTGGCCAGCACGCCCACCTCACACACCTGGGTCATCAGTGGCTGCTGGTCTCAATGGCTCTAAATAGACCGATCTTTAGTGCAGCCCTGCAGGGCTCTTCCCCTGTTCTTTTGGGGAGTCACACAGATTCCACAGATCCTTGCCCCATTCACCACCTCCCTCCTGGTTGCCCTTTTAATCACAGCCAACGTCGGCCCATCCACAAGGTCGGCTGAGACAGTCACCTCAGGCACAGGGTGATGGGGGAATCTGTCTTTCCTCTTGTCTCTACTCGCCCCCAGATTGGAGCAGGAAGGGAGGAAAAGCAAAAGGAGATCCTGAAAGAGGTATCTCCGACTCTCTAGCCCACAGCTCTTCTGTCCTCCTCTGCTCCATGCCTCTCTTCCTTTTTCAACTTAGGAGACTGGAGGAGGGCACCAGGATGTCTTGGATCACACCAGCAGGCAACAAGATGATAGCAGAAGATAGCAAGATGGCCCACCTTCTCACCCTTTTGCTGGGGTTCCAGTAGGTCTGGCCAAGCTGCAGCAGCAGAGGACTTGGCAGAGATCCTTTGGCCTCCCCCAAAGGCCTGTGAGCTAGTGCAGCGACTCAGAAGCTGGGCTGTGAAGCTGGATTTTCCTGGTTAGGCTCTCTCGCCTTGACCAGGATTTCCCCCAGGAGGTCTTGAGCAAGCCACTCCCTCTGGGCCTCAGTCTTCCCCAGCTGCGATATGGGGGCACCAACACTGACCTTCCTGTTAGTGTGACATTCAGCCAATCTGCTGTGCGAGGTGCTTTTCACAACCAAGAAACATCCTGATAAAGGCCAAGTTGTCTTCTTACGTTGGCCCATCCCAAAGACAGCTGAACCAGAGAGAGGGCATCTGTTAGTTATCAGAGCAAGGCACAGCTGGAACCACTCCATCTTCTGAGAGCAGCATCCGTCCATCCTCCGCCTGGCCTGTGCCGGTGTCTCGAACGAGGCCAGATGGCACTTTCCGCAGAATGGAGATGGGTGGTGCTGCCCACAGACCTCTTCCGCTCAAGCGGCTATGCGTGGCACAGGAGCGGGGGGCCAGTGATGGACTTGATGACCCCTACAGAGGGGGGTTGGAAGAAGGAGTGACCCACGGGAACAGCCAGAGGGTGGAGGGATCACAGGAGAGCGAGCAGGACAAGGTGGTCAGGAACTGCTCTGTCCCCACACTCTCCTCTCTTCCACCCCCCTTTTCCAATTCAGGCAGTGGGAGGAGGGGCAGCAGTGGAGGTGATTAGGCTGGCAGAAGTTGGTAGCCCCCATCAATTTGCTGCCTGAGGTGATCACCTCAGTTAGCCTCATGGGTGGGCCGGCCCTCATAAGGTGGTAGAATCCTGAGAACATAAGAACCTAAGAACAGCCCCACTGGATCAGGCCACAGACCCATCTAGTCCAGCTTCCTGTATCTCACAGCAGCCCACCAAATGCCCCAGGGAGCACACCGGATAACAAGAGACCTGCAAGGCCTCCTGGGAATTGTAGTTAAGAACATAAGAACAGCCCCACTGGATCAGGCCTAGGCCCATCTAGTCCAGCTTCCTGTATCTCACAGCGGCCCACCAAATGCCCCAGGGAGCACACCAGATAACAAGAGACCTGCAAGGCCTCCTGGGAATTGTAGTTAAGAACATAAGAACAGCCCCACTGGATCAGGCCATAGGCCCATCTCGTCCAGCTTCCTGTATCTCACAGCAGCCCACCAAATGCCCCAGGGAGCACACCAGATAACAAGAGACCTCATTCTGGTGCCCTCCCTTGTTAGAGTGGTTGTTGAGGTGTTAGAGTGGATTGTACTAATTGTGCCATTTTTAAAAAAAGATTCCTATGTAAGTATAACTTGCAAATTCAAAATGATCTCCATGGGGAGGGGGGAGGGGGCTCTATCGCAGCCTTGCTGTGTTAGTTTTCTACTTGCAGGGAAATTTTTCGTCCTATTTGGGAGCATTCATAAACTTGACCTTCCATAAACACACAACCCTGCAGACTGGAGTAGTACAGTCCATTTTACCAACCAACAACTCTCCCCCCTCCCATTTCTGCAGCATGAGTAGACCCCCACCAAGTAGAGCCGCCTGAGATAGAATTGATGGAAAGGAGTCAGATTCTCTTCCTAGAACTGGGAGCAAAGCTGGGCAAGCTCTTGTATGATTTGCGATTCCTCTACTCACTTACAGGGGAGTAAGTCCCATTGAACTCAGTGGGGCTTAATTCGGAGTAGACATGATTGGCTGACTGTGTGAGATTGCTGGCATTTCTGCAGGTGTGCCTTGTAAAGAAAACAAATATGCCACCCCAGGAAAACAATGTCCATCTTTCTGTGGTTTGTGACATTTGCCAAATTCTGTATGCACAGACAGGTCCTTGCCCCAAGGAACTTACAAGCTGAAATGCAACACTGGGGAGATTTAGGGATATCAGACCGAGGCGAAGTCACCGCAGGCACCAGCCTATAAGTTGATCTCACAGATAAGTCGAGGGTAGGTTTTGAGCAAAAAAAATCATAGAATTTTCTATGACCCTCGGATAAGTCAGGGGTTAAACTTAGGGGGGTGTCTGACTATAGTTTTGACTGATTTTACCCGAGGCCAGATCCTGAAAAATAACTTACCACTAATTGTTACCTAAGAACTGTACAGTCTCTAATTTATTAAAAACATAGTAAAAGATCATTAGATACATTTTTATTCTTTTTAAATTCTGGTCCTCACCACCTTTTCGTAAACACTATCTGTGCACTGTAAACAACATACCAGTAGAACAGTGATTCCCAGCCTGGGATTCATGTACTCCCAGGGGCAGGGCCTAGGAGAGGGGGGTAAAGGGGGTAGTTTGTACCCAGGCCCAGGGTCAGAAAGGGGGCCTGGGAGCCAAAGGAGGGGGCCCAGAAAGTTCCTGGGATCTGACATTTTCCTAACTTACCTGAACTAACTGCCAGCGCATAATGCTGGGGCACAATCACATGCATGCAGTGTTAACTGCTGCTGCAAGCCATGCACACCAGGCCCAGGAAAGCATCCATGACCCTCCTTAACACAGTGTCAAATCTGGGAGGAAACTGGCCTGCTACAGTAGCTCTTTGGCTTGTGGATCCCATAACCGTGAAGGAGTGTATAGAAGCTCAAGGACCCAGCTGTGGGGAAGTTCATTTTGATCCATTCTAGTGTGAGCCTAAATACAATGGTGCTAATTTTCTGCAATCAATTTTCTATATTTCAAAAATTTTAGAGAGACTTAAGAGTGTGTTTGGTTTTCCATATTACTTTATCTGGCTTCTAATGCCACATGGTGGGGTAGACCTGGACTCTGCATCAAGAAGCCTAGTAGACCTGAGCTCCAAAGACTATTGTGGCTGTCAGCACTCTCCTGCCCTATTTTGCCTCCCTGTTCTGCCTGCCCCCATTGCCCCCTGGGCCCAGAAGAAACTTTGTACCCCCTGCTAAAATTCCTCTCATAGGCCCTGCCCAGGGGCACCTTTAGGGGTACTTGAAAAAGTATGGCATAATGGCCGAAAAAGGCAGGTTGTGCTCCAGAATGCTTTGCAGGGCCAGCAAAGCAAGAAAGAAGGTAGCTGGTTGGCTGTGAAAGCCCCACCAATAGCTAGTTTTTGGTCATCAATTCATGTATGAACCAGTGATTGAAAACCAGCACAGTAAAAAAGCTGAAACGTAATATGGAAAGTGACCAATCACCCAGAATTTCTCAGCACACTTCCGGTGCAAAACAGTGCAAAGGCAGAGTCTTCTGTTCTTCAAACAGATAAAGAGAGAAAACACTGTGATGAATACATGAAGTTTGGGCTTTCATATAGAGGAGATGAGGGCTTGTCTTATTAATTATAAACATTTTGCTAATAGGAAGGGTACAATTTATGGAAATGGGCTGCCAAGGGATATGCAATTGAAAAAGGTTGGGAACCACTGCAGGAGATCCATGAATCAAATCCACCTTTAAGGTGTCTGGTATGTTAAGCATACAACCCGAAACACATAACTGAGAGTGTGCAATTCAGTTCACTGCAGAGAGATGCAGCTGCATATATTTGCAACCCTTTTTACTCAGAAGTAGACCCACTGCATTCCATGGATGTTATTCTTAAGTAATGGTGCATTGGACTTAACTTCAAATGGAAAGGAGGATCCCATCCTGGTGTTGGAAAAGAAACAGATCTCTGCTAAATGCAAAACAGAACCAGGCTGCAGCAGCATATGCAAAATGGAACAGGGGAGAATAAAAAGTTAACTTTGGATGGAATTTCCCACTGAAGTTACTATAGAAACTAATCTCTGCATTGCTTCTAATGAAACTTTTCATTAGAAAAGTGGAAAAGCTGTGTCCCCTGATTGACCTGGAGATAAGGCCAGTGATAATTGGAGCTTTATTACTTGGCAAAAATTTACATACTATAGTATCTATGGTATTTCCTGGCATGGTTGTGCAGTGATGGGGGAAACCTTCACCTGCTAGTTTGCTGCTGTTAAAAGACACAGGAGCAAAGCCAGAGTAAAAAAGTTGGCAACCCTGGGAAAAGGAATGGCTAGCCATGCAGCAAATTATATTATCTAGACCAGCGATTTTCAACCTTTTTCATCTCACGGCACACTGACAAGGCACTAATAATTGTCAAGGCACACCATGCTGCCAGTGGGGGCCTCATATCCCTATTGGCCCTACTAATAAATGACCTTCTCTCAAATTCCTGTGGCACACCTGTGAACCACTCGAGGCACACCGGTGTGCCATGGCACCGTGGTTGAAAATGGCTGATCTAGACAAGGAAGAGGCACATAGTGCCATTTTACAGAGAAGAAAACGGAGACCTGTGTCTGTCCTAATGCCTCACCGACTATGTGTCCGTGGCTGTTGTTGACCTGAGAATCCTCTGGGGCTCGCATGCTATTCTGTAGACAAAGCCTCCCCCTTCTGCACCAGAGTCACCCATATTGGTCCTCTGGTTGCTCAGGCCTGCCTCCTCCTTGGTGCCCTTTCCATCCCTCGCTCGGCTGCCATGGCTGTGTGCGGAGGGAGTTTGTGTAGCAAACACTGGGGCTATTTTTAAAAATGGGGTTTGGCCACTTTCCAGGCGGTGTCCACTCGGCTGTGCTCCAGGGCTCCGATGGGCCAGGAAAAGGGTTTTTATGCCAACGTGGCGGAGTGGCAGGGGAATTGTGGGGGGGAGTGGAGACAACAGGTACTTCCTGCAAAAGGTTGCGGCACCTGGGGAGGGGGTGAAGGGACGTGGGCGAAGTTGGCAGTTGTCCTGTTTGCTATCTTGGCACCACTTGCGCCTCATTCCCTAAAACTGCAGTGTCCAACAGCCTGGGAAAGCGACTGTACGAGCCCCTGGTGGAGAGCCGGAGTTGCCAGGCCAGTTCTGCTGCAGGGCAGCAAGAACCGGCCGCCATGAGGGGGCAGCAATTAGTTAGTTAATTAATTTGTGCCATTTTGAACTGTGGAGGGCAGAAGATTAGCCTTGGCGGGCTTTGACCTACACACGTTCCCTTGTGGGGAACTCTGCACATGCCCAGAGATGTTTCTGTCCTTGTGTTCGTTTCCTTTGTGAATGAAAACCTGCCTCCCATCAGAGGGATAAGACATTCTGCCTGCCCGAGTCGGGCAGACTGAGAGACTGAATCAGTGAGCCCATTCAAGAAAAGATGTGAGTTTCATTCACAAAAAAAGAGAGGCTGTCTGCATTTCCTGTGGGGGAGGGACACTCTGTGCATGCTCGGGAGCTCTCCGTCAGTTCAGAGTGCTGGGTGTTTCTGGAAGCGGTTTCTGAACAGAAGCCCACGTGGTTTGTGCTGCTGTGTGTAGAGCGACCCAGCAAGGGCCTGTTTGCAGCAGCTTGAAAGGAACAGACAGGATCTCCCGGCTCCTTTGTACTGGATGCTAACGAGCCATTTTTACTGGTGTGACTTCCTGCTCCAGGATGGGGTGAGGGAGGGGGGGAGCTGGTGGGATACGAAACTGTGTCATTTCCTCTCCCCATGAGACAGCCATTTCTCCTTTTTAAAACTTCTTTCCGGAAATACATATTTATCTGCCATCTGGGGGCCTTCCCCTCTCCCCCTCTGCTCCCCCTCCTGCTTCCTCTCGGCTCTATTTATGACATCAGGGCCCCACAAGCAAAACCTTGGAGGCACCCACTTCCCCAGCCTGCTGTTCCTTCCCCCTCTCTTCCCTCTCCCTAAAACGAAAGCATCGTCAGGGCATTTGAGAGGGGCACGCTATGGGGTGTGCTGTCTGTAGAGTCCCTGTGCAGTGGCAGGAAGTTTGGGGGGTACCTGTCATGGCGGCCTCTAGCCCCTCTCAGAATGACAAGGCACTGGAAGCATTTTCTCTTCCCCTGAAGCAAATGGGGATAGTGGAGGGGGCATCAAATGTTGACCAGGTTGGGTAACAACCTGAACTCCCCCCCCCCAAGAGATATGCACCATTATATTGGCACCATCTACCAAGAGGAGCATCGATCAGAGTGCCCTGTGCGGTTTAGTTAGGTTAGATCATCCAAGTTTCATGACTTGAGTTGGGATTTGAACGTGTGCCTCTCCAGTCCAACAATGAATAACAAGGCCACACGGGCTCTCTACTTATCTGCAGCTTGGTTGTACACTTGTAAACACAGACACATGCGCACAAATAATTGGATGACACATGGATGACATTAGTGGTTTCTGCCGCAGCATCCCAATGTGTGCTTGTCCTGTGGCAACATAAGAACATAAGAAGAGCCCCACTGGATCAGGCCACAGGCCCATCTAGTCCAGCTTCCTGTATCTCACAGGGGCCCACCAAATGGCCCAGGGAGCACACCAGATAACAAGAGACCTCCTCCTGGTGCCCTCCCTTGCATCTGACCTTCTGACATAGCCCATTTCTAAAATCAGGAGGTTGCGCATACACATCATGGCTAGTACCCCATAATGGATTTTTCCTCCAGAAACTTGTCCAATCCCTTTTTAAAGGCATCCAGGCCAGATGCCGTCACCACATCCTGTGGCAAGGAGTTCCATAGACCAACCACACGCCGTGTAAAGAAATACAAGTGACTTTGCTTTCTGCAAGGTGCTCACCTATTTCTACCTTCCCCATTCTATGGAATGCCAGCACAGTGGGTTGATTCGTCCATTCTGTGCATGAGTTCTGCCTGTCACCCACCCATGTTTCCAAGGGCCGGGCTGTGCGTCTCCCATCCGAGCTCCAGAGGAAGCAGCAGCAGCAACACAAGCCTATTTCGAGCTCAGAAAATAATTGTCCATGCTGTTTATTTTCCTAGGTCTATATTTATGGTTGTCGCTTCACAACAGCTCGCAACGCTGCATGGAATGTTTACGTTGCGTCACTTTCACAATAGGTGAACGTTCGGAGGGCTGCCCTGTTTTCTTCCCCCCCCCCCGGCTGCCAGATGCGCCTGGGAATTGATCCCACTTCTCAGATCCCTGCCTACCGGTCCCACAATCTGACCGGGAACTGCTCTTGCAGGGAGCGGAAAAGCTAGAGAGCTTGAAAGCCAAAACAAAAGCGCCACGTGCTGTTTGAGCAAGCTATTTATCCCCAAGGTCTTTTCACCCCGAGGCCGGCAATTCAAAGCCAGGCCAAACCAGGCTGGAGGAAGCAGACCGCTTTCCTCCAGCACTCCTGCCAAGCTCTGCAAGAGTGTCGGTGACCCTGTTCCCCATTCAGGGCACTTTGGTGCAGGGTGATGCAGACATTGACAGTGAACCTGGGGCCCTACTAAAAATTTCCAGCTGGGCCCTGCAGTTTCTAAGGCCGGCCCTGCCTATGCAGCCGCTTCGTACATGATATACATGATATACATGATATACAAAACGTTCTGTGGAATCAGACAGCACGCACCCCTATTTTGCAAGCATCACTGAACCAGTTGCCTGGCCCCTGCTGGTGTAGCTGTGGAGATGGGTAGCAGGTGATGGTGAGCTGGGCCTCTGACCTTCCTGTCCCGTTCCCCCCCCCCCAAATAAGTGGTGATGACTGAGCCGTCCTGTTAATCACCATGTTCAGCTCTGCTCCTGGCCTCCATGTTTACCCCAAACCTCCCTGGAAAAAAAAAAAAGGCTTCTGAATCCACCAGCTCTTCCCAGCCAAGCTTCTGTTTACAACTGGGCTGCTTGAGCTGAGATCCGGCCCTGGCAACGGAAGGAAACTCCCTGCATGTGTTTACAGGGAGAGATATTGGCAGGATCCGCAGGAGCCTGGGTCTTTCCAGCCAGGCGCACTGCGCATGAATGCAGGCACATGGCTTCTGGATGGAGGAGGGGGGTGTCCTGTGTGACTCTCTGTTTGATCAGAGCAGGAGAAGAGACCCCTGAAAGGTTGGGGTCCCGCCCTGCCCTCCTTTCAGTTTCCCCACCGGTGCTCAACTTCTACCAGGGCGCACAAAGTCACAATGGAGCATGTGCCTCTGAGCATGTGCAGAGCGCCTCCCTGCTCCATAACTTTAGCATGAGAAACTTGTTTCCGTTGGTTACTATCCTAAACCTTGCCAAAAGCCTTTTCCTCCTGCTGGACTCTTTGTGCTGGGACTGCCCTTAAAGTGACTTTTTGGTATCCTAGGAAATGCGCCTTGATTTGGCTTTGGGGCAGGGGGCCAGCGAAGCTGGATGCCCCTCATCCTGGTTGCTCTTCTACCGGCCGCCCCCTTCCCAACCTCAGCTGCTCTGCTGATGCCAGGCTGCCCCGAGAGACGGGGTAGAGAGTGTGATCTCCTGACTCTCTGGGCATTTGGCAGCAGTACGGAGGTAGTGAACTCTCCCTGCTCTGTCTGCGGCGCATCCTGTGCGGGGGCTGGAGCCGCAGCGGGCTGGAAAAGCAGGCAGCAGCACATCGCCACTCGCCCCGGGAAGAGGCTGAGGAGAGCTCCGGGAACGGCCTCTGCTACCCACCCCGGCTTCCGATTGCTAATTCTTCCCTCCGACTTTTTGTTCTGATCTGTCCACTGATCCCCAAGTGTCAACCTGTCCAGCGGTGAGACATCACCGCTGTTGATCTTCCCAGGCTGTGTTCCAGAGCTCCTGGCCTTCCTCACTCAGCACCTCGTTGGGCAAGAGCAGTGGAGACGGGCACCCGGGAGTGGAGCATCACCAGCGCAATCTCCTCCTGCGCTGGGCCATGCAAGAGAGCGTGGGGCGTGTTCTCAGTTGTACATGGAAGTCTGACAGGTCTGGCCACGGCCTCCCCCTCATATGAACTGCAAGTGCCCTCAAATGTGCCCCAGAATCCTCCCTGGAGTAACTGACACGGAAAAAAGTTCCTCAACCTGCGTCTCTGGGAAACCGCTCCCCTAATCGACCCCAGTCTGAGGTGGCCTTGAATGGCCTGCCCCTGGTAATCACAGTGCCCCTGCTGTCCTCTTCTGAGCGTTCAGAGCAATTCGGAGAGGTGAGCCTGGCCGTCCTGACCTCACCCGGCCATGCCAGGAGTTGGACTTCTGCTGTACTATTTTGTGACGCTTGTCTCGTTCCACGACACAAGCAAGACTCGTGGCTGGTGGCATGTGCAAAGGAGCCATCACAGATCCATCCTGCTGTAGCTCTGCCGCCTAACCTACAGCGCCACCAGTTCTCATGACCCGGCTCTACCCCTCTCACAAGCAGCTCATTCTGCCACCTCCAGAGCCAGCTGCCGCCCAACGTTGACCGAGAGTTCCCTTCGGCCACATTGCCATGGTTACGAACAGGAAGTGCCGGCAAGGTCACCACGGAGCAACCCCGGTCCTTGTGCAAGAGGCAAGGCCTCTCGCCAAGAACGTGAACCTCGTAAATATTTACTCTAGGGCACAAGAAGAAATGCAGCAACATCTTTTGGTCAGGGAGCCTATTTGGCCTGGGAGACTAGCGGCTGGAAGGTAGCTCATGGAGCAGCTGGACGTAGTGGCGGGCGGAAAGACAACCACAACGGACACAACCACAACTTATAGATGCATGCTATGTGTGTAGTCTCCCTCCCCTGTCGCCTGCCCCCCAGCCCCTGATGTTCAGAGCTAGACTGCTCCTGCACATGGAGGCTCACTTCAGCCTACACAGCCAATACCCATTGAATTTGTCAAAGCCACTACACCGCAAACATTTGTGAGATCCAGGCGGGGAAAAATCATATTTAATATTACACTCAAGAATGGCAGTGACATCCTCTTCCCCCCACCCAGCCCTAGAACAACCCCTCCCCTCCAACCGCATTGCCGTCTACTGAGCCAGCATCGAACAAGTGCAAACATCCCCCCTCCCAAAATCCAGCACTGCTGCCCGGTTCAGTCCCAGAGATCGCCTGGAAAAGTCAGCAGTGGGTGGGGTCTCTGGCTGAGGAGGCGGGGCTAAGTGGACAGAAAGCAGAGACAAGAAGTCTGTAGGAGGAGCCACTAGCCCCAAGGGCCCTCTCTGTCTCTCACATGTTCATCTCGTGTTTTCACAGCTCAATGAGGCCGCAGGTGTTGAACACGACTAGGAGCCGGAGAACGGAGCCAGACCAGGGCAGCCAATCGGTGAGCTCAGAATGTGGGAGGCAGAGCTTCTGCGAAGTTGGCTAGGGTCCCAGTTCCGAAACACACGTTGAATGGGGGCACCTTCCCCTCCGCCACCTCCTTGGGGGGGAGAACAAGCCCAACATCATCCTTCAGGTGAACTCGGTGTCGTCCGGCGATCCTTGGTACCTGCTGGAGATTTGGGCTCTTTCGTACCATCCAAAGGGCAGCAGATCCAGCCTACTGACACTTTAACTTTGTTGCTCTGGACACCACTCCAAAACCTGGACGGGCTGCCTTGCAGTGCCTTCCACCCTCAATCCCATATAGGCTTCCCCCCCCCCATCTTGCAGAGGGCTCTTGGACGTCCGGCCATCACTAACTTTGGCTGGCATTAGAGCAGTTCAAGGGCCAGCTTACTCCTTCAACGAATTCTTTACGGCAGGAGATGGTGTGTGTGGTGGGTGGCTGTCTGTCTGCTTTTTTAAATAATTCTTCTTGCATGGGGGGGGAAGAGATAAACTCTTTAAATAATTCTCTCTAGACATCTGAAGCAAAATAATTACAAAGAATTCAAGGTTTTCAATGCATTCCCCGTGGAACAGAAGTTTACAAAATAAAATAAAATAATAATAAGTCTCACTAAAAAGGTTCTTGGCTTGTTTGTTTCTTTAAAAAAAGCTTTTTTTTCTTTTTTTGATTTGTTAATGGCATGAGGTTTTCTCAGGAAATGGGGAATGGGTGCCTCCTGTTTTTCTCTCAAGGCCTCCAGTCCTCCAGTCCCTGCCCTGAGTTCGAGAAGATCCCAATCCATCCAGAAGAGCCATCTTGGGTCCGTGAGTCCTTTGCCTCAACTGCATCGGCATGACTTGACCACCATGTTGGAGAGCTGTTCCACCTTGACCTGGCGGCCCACGTAGTACACGATTCCTAAGGGCTCCAGCTCACTGGGGACGCAGCAGGGGCTGGCTGAGGCAGATGGGTTGTGCTGGGTGTAAAGAGAGAGGACCTAGCAAAAGAAACAAGAGAATCATCCATTCGGAAGGCTCACGTTCTGGAGCCCTAGAGCAGCAGTGTTCAACCAGCATTCCATGGCACATTGGTGTGCCACAAAAGGTCCGCAGGTGTGCCAAAGGGGGGCTGGTGCAGGAAGAGAGATAAGCAGTTTGTTACTACAGATAGTTGCCCTAGGGGGCAATCCTAACCAACTTTCCAGCACTGAGATAAGGGCAATGCAGCTTAGAGGTAAGGGAACAAATATTCCCCGACCTTGCGGAGGCCTCTGCGAGTGCCCCCCAACGGCAGGATGCAGCACATGCCATATTGGCACAGCTGTGTCAGCGCTGGAAAGTTGGTTAGGATTTGGGTCCTAGAAGAGCCACAGAACCCAGAAGAGTCTCCTGGAAACAAGAGGTGACATCACAAGAGAAAAAGACCGTGGAGAAGACCGTAGAGGTCAGCGTGCCATGAGAAGATAAATGCTGACAATCGCTGCGCATCTCATGACCCATCAAGAGAGAGGTGGCCATTTAGCCATGAATGAGGGCTAAGCCTCATTTGAGCTGGGGCTTACTAGACCTCTGAGTTTCTGCCTGACCGGAGCTGCAAAAGGAGAGAGAGTGATTACGACAACTGTAGGTGCCAGGGATGGCTACAGGTTAGCAGGGAAACCTTGGGGAGTGGGATCCTTTGGGCACTGGACCCTTGGCAGCTGTCCAAGGGAGCCACCTGGTGAGGCCAGCCTGGGTGGGTCCCAGGAATCTCATTAGTTCCACTTGTTCTTGGGCTCTCCCACCCATTCAACTTAAGATTCACATGCAGACAGGAGAACAGATTGAAAATGCAAGTGGGAGCTGAAGGAGAGCTCATGCACCCCCCTTCACAACTAGGACATGGGACACCTGTGTGACCCTGGCATCTCCGGATGAAGCCAAGAATTGGAGGGGATCTCGGGAACATCCTGTCATGAATATGTACAGTTTAGGCCTAGTAGCATTGCAAGGCCTGAACCAAGCTAAAACAGTAACACAGAAGTGGCTTGCATTTCCTAGCTGCTAGGAATTTACAACTCAATGGAAGGTGATTATGTAGCACCTAGGCAGCCAGCAAGAACGCCCATCAAGGATGGAATGCAGCTGTAGATCTCCAGGGGGGGAGGGAAGAGCTGAGAGGGCGAGCTTCCAGCCCCACTTCCAGAGGACAGGGTCTTTGGTTTTTTTGTCTCTTGTGGAAAAGGTGGTGGGTGCACATCCTGCCCCGCCAGGACCATGTGGCCCTTAGGTAACTGGGCCTGAGGATCTACAAAAGAAGCTGACCCAGGTGAGAGTCAGAGAATAATAGAGTTAGCCAGTTAACTTTGTTTGTTTTTATGCTGATATGTTTCCTAGAGTTTTTATGCCTCTAGCATTTGCTGCCTTTTGTAACTTTTGTAACACCTATGTACTTAATAAAGTGAAAATCCTTTTACCATGTTGGTTCATTGTCTGTTGGGGACAAAGTTCAGAATCCTGCCTAGCCCTTCAGCAAGCTACCAAAAATCCTCATTGTGGACTAGTAACTTGAGGACTGAGACTTTAAGTAAAGAAAGTGCTCAGTGCCTACAAGGGATATAGTTAAGCCTAGAGGGTCTCGGTGTCCCTGGACTGAGGCACTGGCTCTTACAGGGTGGTGGCAGTACTACCAAACAGGGATCTTTGAGGGCTCTAGGGTTCAGAACCAACAACTCTGAGCACCCAAAACCCTGGGAGTGAGACCGAGTGTACGACACGTCCACCAAAGTGGGATGAGGTGGACACGGGGGCAAGGAGAGGGCAGAGTTCAGCACACAGCGGAGAGCTCCCCACCTTGCTATACTGAGTGTCCAGACTCCAGAGGTAGGGGCAGGGGCCCCATGCAGAAGTTGCATAGTAGCCTTTCGGCTCGTGGATCCACTTCCACTTCAGGTCTTTGCGGAAATCGATGTACAGGGGGCGCACACAACAGTTCTTCTCCTCTGGGGACCTGGAGAGGAAGAAGCCAAAGGTGTTGGAGAGAAGCCCCCAAGACCAGGTTCTCTAACTGTCCTCCTCACTGAGCGTGCGGGGTTCCCATTTCTCTATACTCCCGGTTGGGCAGGGGAAACCAAATGGCCGGGTCTCCCGCACTCCTAGCTTGCTGGGATACCCCTCTTCCCCAGCAGCCTTCGGACAATCAAATGGAACCCAAGAGTCCTGGCTTCCCACCCATGCGGTGCCTCCCTGCCTTGCATTCTCAGCAGTGACTTTTCACCAGAAATAACAGGCCGCTCCTCTGCTCTGGGTGCTGCCAACTTCAGGGGGCACAAAGAGAGTTGGCGGGGCAAGGTTGATGTGCTTTGGGGGTAGGGTTCCAGTGATGGCCACATGAGACCCAGCATACAGGTGTCCTTTCAGTGTGCTCCACGCCCCAATCCCCTGGCGCCAGGCCCAGCACTCACTGGCTGCAGTAGTCCAAGCCTGGGCATCTCGTTTGTGCCGGCGGCTCTGCAGGACGTCTGCGCGCTCAGGTGGCATGGCCATCACCAGCAAATAGGGACGCTGCTGGCTGGTGTGGCTGAGTTGTTGCTGGTCGCCCCTCTTCAGCTTTAGACCTGGAAAGAGACAGATATGGCAGAGGCGGCCTCCTTTGAAGTTCTGGCTCCCGGAGGCCATGATGCACCTCCGGCATGCAGCCCAGGGCAGCAGCATGCCCCTCGAGAGGTGCAGGGAGGCCTCCTGTGAGCAGCAAGCAGTGTCCACCAAAGAGGCTGCCCACCACAGCTCTGTGTGAGTCACCTGTTCGGAGCTGGACTCCTGATAAGATTTGGAATAAACCGGGGGGGGGGGAGTTTGCCAGGTGTCAAAGTGCCAAGCAGGAAGGAGTCGGACCTGCATTTTAATTTGGGAGGACACATTTGGGAAACGGGGGCTCAGGAAAGGCACCTTCCCAGCCAAGTGGCCTGGCATTCCCAAAGGGGGTGTGGCAGCCACCGGACACCCTGGAATCACAGCGCGGTGGTCACGACCCCGCTCCGAATCCTCTCCTCTCCAGGGACCCCTATTTTTAGCCGATGAGTGTGCGCTGGTACTTTTGTACTGCCCCCTGGAGGAAATTCCCACCACGCTGGATCGGGTGATATGGCATGATGAAGAGCCGCCTGCCTGGCACAACCCCCTCCCCCCACCTCCTACCGCCCCCTGGGGCAGAAGGCAGGGCAGGCACCCCACGTGGAGGGCAGCTGCTTGCAGAAGCAGGCAAAGTCTTGTCCTGGCCCTGGAATCCACCCAGACACTGCAGCCGCCCAAGGAACTCTCGCCACCCAAGTCTCACAGACCACGGGAAGGCAGACGGCGCGGGCAGGGCTGAGCGAGGACCCTAATCCAGCCTAAGACGTGTGGCTCCTGCCCAAAAGGTTTTGGTGGGCCAGGGGCCGCTCCATGAGTCAGTGAGGGTAGAAGACCAGTCTTACCCCTGCTAATTGGGTAATACCCCCTGCTAATTGGGTAAGAGGCACTTTTTCAAGTGGGTGCTCCTTTTTTAGCAAGGGGGAGAGTAACTGGCCCACCTCACCCCAGCACTGTCTGTTCTAGTGGCTGTCTGCTGGTATTCATTTGCATCTTTTTAGATTGTGAGCCCTTTTGGGACAGGGAGCCATTTAGTTATTTGATTTTTCTCTGTAAACCGCTTTGTGAACTTTTAGTTGAAAGCGGTATATAAATACTGTTAATAATAATAATAATAATAATTCAAGCCGGGCCCACAATGCACGGCCTGTGCCTGAAGAGGGGGGCTCTGCGGACGCCCAATGGCCCTGGCGAATGGTTCCTCCAAACGCACTCAGCCAAATGAATGGAGCTTTTTTGCACCTAGAGGGCTTCCTCTCTGCATGGGTGCCTGCCCTCCTTCCCGCCCCCCCGCCTGTTATTCTGATGTGGCTACCTTGGACGTTCGGGGCCGGTGCCACTAAGAGGCGAGGACAGAGAGGTCTGATTCCCCAGGGCCCGATTTACCTTCGATGGTCACTTTCAAATCCTCGGCGCTGCTCCCACAGGCGCAGTGCGCGTTCAGGCGAAACCTCCCATAATTCGCTGCAACACACAAAGGTGGTGTTCTGTGAGGCCTGCAGTCCTTGGCGGGGGTGCGTGGGGAGTTTGAACCTGCAGCCCCCCACCTCAGATGTCCCCCTTTGTCAAGCTGAAGAAACCGCTCTTAAAGCCCTGTGACCCCCACCCCCCAATCCAAAAAACCCCAATTCTCTTTAGGGTCCAGCTCTGACAAACGACAATCCCACTCTTTTTCAGACAGATGCTGGCTGTGGCCAGCACTGACTGGTCCTGTGCCCGTGACGTCACCCCAAAAAACCCTCCTCTGAGCCCTGGAGCGGAGTGAGAGAAAGGCAATTGTAGAAACGAAGAATAAAATTCTCTTGTGATAAGCTAAACAAACAAACGTGCAAAGGGCGCTTTAAAAATAATTTAAAAGGTGGGTGGCAGGCGGGCGAGTGGCTGCACCAACATCAGATTGGCTGGCAGGCTGTGGCTGAAATGCCAGAGCGAAACTGGGCCCACACTGCAGCACAGAGGTGTGCGGTGAGCTCTCTTTTCAAGTCACACCTGAGCCCCAACATCCCCCAGCGCAAGCCTGACATCCACCAGTCTACCCTTCGGACTTTTGGGGAACAGACATGATGACTGACACATTTCGTTACTCAACCCCTGCAGTTTTCCCTGGTCTCTCCGCATCATGAGCAGTTCTGCAAGCAAGCCCCGAGTGGCAGCTCATTCAGGCCTACCCGATACTCATAAGCCAGGCTCTGGGTTGCAGTCCCTTTCCCTAAGACTCGTGGCACGGTGCCCAGGGTATGGCATGGCCATTGGGCAGATTATAGAAATTTTAAAAAGTATTTCTTGACCAGTGGATTCTTATCTGTGGAACTCCTTACACACAGTATGTGGTGATGGCATCTGGCCTAGATGCCTTTACAAGACAATTGGACAGATTTCTGGAGGAAAAGTCCATTACAGGTTACAAGCCATGATGGGTCTGTGCCACCTCCTGATTTGCTGGACTAGATGGCCTGTGGCCTGATCCAGCGAGATTCTTCTTAGGTTCTTATGTACAGCTGTGTTTTTTTCCACCACATGCCTTTTTCTCCCACCTTGGGCACAAAGGTGAAGCATGGAAAGTTGCCCTACATTCTGGCCCCAGAAGAACAAAGGCCTCTGCCTTTCCTGGGAAGAGTCCTTGTGCTCCACAGTTGGATCTACATACACAACAGACATTGTAGAGGAACTGCTTGGACTCTGTGCCTCTGTGCACGTGAAACCCCACTCTTAATTCTGTTCCACCATATCCTGGATTCTCCCCCATGAATACTGTTCTTTCCCCAAGGCCGCTCTGCAGCGATACAGTCTGTCCTACTATCTCTGCTGTGTGTAGAGCAGGTGGGTAGTCCAGGGTGGAATATACTTCAATACTTGGCATTCTCAACTTTAAATTTTCTCTTATTTTGAACACACTCAAGTTTCTAGTCTCAGGACTGAACTGAAGACACAGGGGATGTCTGCTGAAGACCTCTGGGCAGGAGAGGGTGAAAGCACTGCATATTGGTCCTCTCCTCTCCTACCGGCAACCTCTCCTCCTAGCAGACACAATCCGTGGGACCTCCCCGTTTACCTGAGCCTGCAAGCCACACACGGAGAACAGTGGTGACGTCAAACGAAAGCCACTCCTTGTCCGATTTCAAACTTAATCATGCGCCCGTCCAGATAGTACCAGCTGGAAACATCCATGGAGTGTATCTGTTCCTGGGAAGAAGAGCCATAAGAGAGCCTTAAGTGGAGGGAGACAAAAGGCTGCTCCTCTAGATCTTACTCTCCTCTAGATATATCTATATATTTGACATTTTACACACACACACACACCTTTTTGAACACTTAAAAATAACAAAATACAAAAATGACTGTCTAAAGAGAGGGATAATTTTATTATTATTATTATCATCATTATTAAACTAATAGTTCTACTAGCAAACAAATGAGGGTGGAGATCAGAAAAGGTAGGGAGATTAACAGTTCTGTTGCAGTCCCCAACAGAACATACACACCTAAAATTCTTAATTCAGATTTGAATTTTATTTTTAAACAAACCAAGGTTCTAGTCCTCATGGCCGAACTGAAATTCACATACGAGGGTCTGCAGAAACACCTCCAGGGATGCCCGCCTTGACCGCCAGTCCCTTCTTCTTGGCTTCCAGCTTCCTCTCTATAGATGTCTGTTCCTCAAAAGCCTTTGACCTCTGCACCCCAAACCCCACACATGGAATTCCGCCCACATTGCCCCCGCATACCTCCATTTGCGCTGCCTCCCTCCCTTTCTGCCGTACCTGGTAGAGCTCAACCCTCTGCTCCTGACCCATCCCAGCAGCCCGCATCCTTAGCTCAGCGCGGTACACCAGCTTGGGATCGTGGAGGGTGCGACCGAATAGCTGGCAAGTCAAACCCAAAGTAGACGCTGTGGGAGGTCTTCTGGTAGTTTGCGTAGCTGGCTGCATAGAGAGACGGGGAGGGGGAGTCTTAGTAGGTCGTTTTATCTTTGCTCTGTTTCAGACATGACCACGTTATTTATGGCATTTTGAACACTCAAGTTTCTAGTTCTCGGACTGAACTGGAAGACACGGGGGATGATCTGAGCATGTCCTAAGCTCTCCAGAGACTTTGCAAGAGCAACCGGCAGGCCTTTGCAAGAGTTCAGCTGCAAGTGAATAAAGACTGTCAATCTTTGACTGAAGCAAAAAAGCAACTCTGATATTGACAAGCTGCAGAAAAATCAGCAGTCTGCTGGACTATTTATGCCACAGTCGGTTTGTTTGGATTGGACATACTTCTGTGCTGTATCTTAGGGTAATAATAATTTTAAAAAAAATTGACAGCTCGAGAGAGAGGTTCTAGCTCAGCCTCTAAGCTCAGGGTTTTGTTAGTAGCAGGACATTGGTTGGTGTTAAAAGATGACACACCCCAGTGGCGTAGCTAGAGGGGGTGCAAAGCACTAGAGTTTGCAAGCAGTTCGCAGTGTGGAAGTGGCCTTCGCTTCCTGGGCCACTGAAGCAAAATGGAGATATTCCAGGTGGGGGCAGGAGCAGCTTGTACGGTTGTGGTGAGGCTCCCTGCAAAAGTTAGTGCTTTGCACCCCCTCTAGGTATGCCACTGACACATTCTCTCTCTCTCACACACACACAGCCTTCCAATTTATGAGTACACAGCTCCAGCTCATTCTGCTGCAGGTGTAGCTCCATCCTTGGACAGGTGAAGCTTTTTTTGGCATGGGAATAAATATTACAGAGGACTACCAAAGAAAGAAAGAAAGAAAGAAAGAAAGAAAGAAAGAAAGAAAGAAAGAAAGAAAAAAGAAAAAAGAAAGAAAGAAAGAAAGAAAGAAAGAAAGAAAGAAAGAAAGAAAGAAAGAAAGAAAGAAAAGAAAGAAAGAAAAGAAAGAAAGAAAGAAAGAAAGAAAGAAAGAAAGAAAGAAAGAAAAGAAAGAAAGAAAGAAAGAAAGAAAGAAAGAAAGAAAGAAAGAAAGAAAGAAAGAAAGAAAGAAGAAGAAAGAAAGAACTTGCCAATGACATTTGAATGAATGTCGGATATTTTGTGATGCTGAATCCAAAAATGCTCTCGGTTTTGCCTGATCACAAGGAAGTTGCTTGTGATCGGCATATAAGGTGGCTATGCCGTACCCCGACACCAAACTAGAGCCAATTGGGCAAAACCAATTCCGTTTTTGGAATCAGCACCCCAAGAATAGGTCTACCAACAAAATGTGTGTAGGCTTGTGTTAACCTCTGCCAAAGCCTGCAGATCGAGCTGCGGAGAGAGGGACGCTCACATGTTGGCCTCCCTGTCCTCCTGTCCCGTCAGCCTCTTCTCCACTCCGAAGCTGTACCAGGTCCTGCCCAGGGCTTTCTGGAAAGATTTCGCAGCCTCTGGGTAAAAATTCCGGAAGTTTGCATTTAGCCAATTAATAATCATGAATGGTAAATCCTCTGGGCAGGAGTGTTCAGCTCTGCCAAGAGTGCTTGGCTACTGCCCAGATGAAGGCGTGTGCATCTCAGGGGGGAAAACTCTGAACACCAGAGCCAAAATCAATAGCAGCAGCCAAGCCAAGTGGCACCCATGAGGGAGCATCAGAAACTGGACAGCTGGATCCTTTTCAGATTTATCAGCCTGCTACGCCCGTCGCCTCTGTCAATCCTGCCCCCTCCCAAGCTCTGAGACAGATGACTGTTTTTCCATCTCAAAATATCCTCTGCCCCAAATTCTGGCCATGCTACGCTATTCCCATTTTACAGATCAAGTCATTGAGGGCAGGAAGGGTTGGCCTGATTGCAATCCCGAGGTGCTGGTCTCCAGGACTAGAGGAGCAAATTTTCCTTTTTTCCTCTTACAGTCACCCTGCAAGGGAAATCAGAGAGAGGAACATGACCAGAGAATGACACAGCTGGGGAGGAATTTGAATCCAGGTCTCCCCTCAAACGACACTTGCTCTCGGAAAGCCGGTTGATGCAGACCACTGACCCCCTCTGACAGCCTCTGCCCTGCTGGATCCAAGTGTAACCTTTCTGACTGTGGCATCTCTTTATAGGAGCGGAAGTCTATTTTTAAGCCTCTCTTCCTTGTTAGATCAAAAGGGCTTGGAGAGTTCAGTTCCTCCTCATCCCGTCCCACTTTACATACATGGTCATTGGCCCAAGAGTTTGCGGCTTTCTGAGAGCAAGGCTGCCTCTGACTAAGGGAAAGGTTTCATCTTGAATGCGTGTCCCATCCCCTGCTTATATACTGTCCTACATCGGAGACAGGAAAATAGGGTCTGGCATCTGGGACGCATGCCAAGGAAAGAAGAAGATTTGACAGCCACACAAGCAGATGTCCTCATATTTCTAAAGCTTTTTGGAATTCTAGCCTACAGCTTCTTCTGATTTTGCTTCTGATTCTAGGGCTGTCTGGCCCTGTTGGGTGGACAGAAATCTCGCAAGTAGAAATCCAGCATGCTTGGTTTTTCCTCGCTTGAGAATATAAGTGGGTGGCTGGGAAGCTTCACTTGCGGAACTCTTGCACATTGAGCTGCTGCTAATGGCACAGGAGCAGGGCCAAAACCATAAATTTGGCAGTCCTCCCTGCTCAACTCTCAATCTCTTCCCTCCTCTTGGTCCATTAAATTTCTACATGATCTTGTGGCCAGTTATACACAACTATCCAAGATCCAAAAAAGCAAATGAAAACAAATAAGAAATACAATGAAAACATGTAACAAGCATTACGGTGCTGTTGGGTTGCCAACCAATCAGAATACGTGGCCTGTGATGCTCCTGTGCCTCTCACAGCAGCTTGATCTGCAGAAATCAGCAGGTGAAATTTTTCACTGGCACAAATACGCCTTCACTGTCTGCCATTTGTCTATCAGCCAAGCTGCTTTCAAGATGAAGAGCAGTGAAAAGTTGGGAAGCTTGGGAATAAAAGCCAGGCCTGGCTCTTCTCTCATTCAAACACACATACCTCTAAACTTTACCCCCCTTCAAAAGGTGGGAATCAAACTTAAGAGTTTTTCATTCATGAGCAGCCAACCTGCTGGGTCTTCTGTGGCTTTAACAGTTTTGCAGACAAGTAGAGATTCCTCAAGTGAAGCTCTTCCCATTGATGTATCTGTACCCTGGGGAAAAACTTCACCTGTTGAATTCATGCCTGTTGTGCAGTTCATAAAGCCACAGGAGCCCTCCCAGAAACAAAAAGTTAACCCGCCCACACCCACCAAGCATCGCTTCCCTACCAGATCCCAAAAAAGGACTGGGATGTCATGGCTCTCAACCGCCCACTTCCCTCCTGTACGGGATGGCGGTCACCCTTTCTATTTCCTTATGATTCTCCTCCGGCCAAGAGGGAGACCAAAATATCTCACAAATTGAGGATTTAGGTTTTACAGCTGCAGGGTGAGATAAGGAGGCCTCCATTCGGCAACCTCTGCTTATCTACCCAAGGAAATTCCCCAGTTATTTTGGACTTTCCAGTGTAACATCCTGGGAGATAGCAGGAGGAATTAGCTCTATCTTGTGACTTTAGCAGGCGGATCAGGGTGTCTTTCTGCAGGCCTCGGTTTCCCTTGGCTGTAAAATGGGAAGTTCTCACATGCAAGTACCATCAGTAAAAATTACACAAAATTCATTTGCCTTGATTCTGCAAACGGGGCAGCAGCCAGAGATCAGAATCCCAATTGAAACAGGCAGGTTCTTAGGCAGGGCTTCCATACAGAGAGGTCAGGGTTTCAGCTCCCTGGATCCTTTTGGGGTAAGGGGTAGGGGGGGAGGATCTGTCCTTGAACCTGGTGCTGAATTTATGGTGCACTCTTTCCACCACAGGATATATCCTCTCAAGAGCAGTGTGAGACACACAGAGAGCTGCCCTGGGCCCATTTGAATCCCTGGAGCCATATTCAGTGGCATCGCATTTGTAGGGGCTGTTCAGTTGGGGCTGCGAACCAACCCCTCCCATCCTGTTTCATGGGCCCTCACTTTCAGGTATAGTCTTCTCTTGCCCCAGGAGGAAGGCACTTCGACACACAGAAAACCCACCCAGAAATTAAACCAGCAACCCTGTTCTCCTAGGCTGGGAAATGCTTCACTTAAGAACCTAAGAAGAACCCCGCTGGATCAGGCCAAAGACCCGTCTAGTCCAGCTAGCTCACAGTGGCCCACCAGAAACCTCAGGGAGAATGCAAGACAACAAGAGACCTACATCCTGTTGCCACTCCCTGCATTCAGATATAGCCTCCTTTTAAACCCAGTTTTGCCATACCCATCACGGCATGTAACCTAATGGACTTTTCTTCCATCAATCTGTCCACTCCCCTTTTAATGGCATCTAGGCCAGGTGCCATCACCACATCCTGTGGTGAGGGGTTCCACAGATTAATGGCACATTGGGTAAAGACCTATTTTCTCCCAAGTTTAGTGGCTGTCCCGCAGTTCTGGTGTTGTGTGAGAGGAAAAAGAACGTTCCTTTCTCCACTCTCTCCACCTCCTGCATAATTTTGTAGGTCTCAATCATGCCCTCGTGTGCCTTTTTTCTAGACAGCTGGATCAGCAGTTTATTTGAAAGATGGAATTGGGATCCGTTAAATGGAAGCTGCTCTGGCCACATGCGCCTCCTGATAGCCGTTGCAGATGTTGGTGGGGGGCCTGGGGTAAACAGGGCAGTTGGGCCACAAAGCACCTCTGCACGCCTCGCGCCCAGGCAGACTGGCATCCAAGTCACACAGGAAGAGCATGGCTTGGCTTCTGTTGCGCCGACAGGCGAAACAGAGAAGTGACATGCGGGTTGATCATGTACTGTACTTCACCATTTATGGGGCCAGTGCGCGCTCCTCCTCATGTTCCACCAATGCCAACTCCTCACATCACAAGCCGCTCTTGTCTCTGGCACAGTGCAACACTCCTTCAGCTCCAGATGTGGGACGACTGTTTGTGGCCACGCTGTGGTGAGGGACAGAGCCTCTGCGTGCACTTGGATGTGCTCATGTTTATTCTTACATCAGAGCTTCCGGCTCTCTCTCTGTGTGGGGGGTGGGGGGAAGGCCTGGAAGTCAGCAATATCTAGATCAGCAGTATCGAGCGGCAGGTCAGCAATTGGAGACGTCTGGCCCAACGGTTGCCAATCCGGGTGCATAAGAAGTGCGTGAAAAGATGTCGCAGTAGATGGGGAGGGGTCCCTCTGGAGCAAGGGGTTGGGGTCTTGACATTCTCTGGGGTCCACAGCAGAATACTTATGCAAAGCTTGGAGGAAACAGACAGCCTTTTCTTCTTCAGCCTTGATCATGGCAGTAGATTTAGGTGTGTTTAATCATAGGCGAGAGCCACGATGGTGTAATGGTTCAGGAGTTGGACTGAGACCTGGAAGATCCAGGTTCAAATCTCTGCTCAGCCATGAAGTTTCCTGGGTGACCTTGGGCCAGTCATTCTCTCTCAGCCTCACCCACCTCACAGGGTTGTTGTAAGTACAAAAGGAGGGGAGAAACCATTTAAAATACCCTGACCTCCTTGGAGAAAAGGCAGGATAAAAACATGTGAAAATGAATAAATAAATTGGGGGCAAAGAGAGGACAGGTGTGAGACAGATTCCAAATGAACTCGGAGAAGTTTCTGGGGGAGAGGTCCCCATGGTGATTGAGCATGATCGCCACAGAGAACCTCCAGGTTCAGGGGGAGTCTACCATCACACGCTGCTTGAGGTGCATTCACGGGCATTGCTGCTGCTGCTGCAGTTGGAAAATCCTGCCTTTCGTTTTGGGTGCTCACATGATGGCAGCGTGGGCCCGGCTACCTTGTGGCTTCTGGCCTCTGACTGCATTCACTGGAAACAGGAACAAAGCCTGAGCGCTAGTGACTGCTCGCTCAGTCCTGGCAGCCCCAATCCTGTTATAACCATGGTTTGGAAGAAATAAAGAAAAAGCAGCCGCGAAAGCAAGCCAGGGTTGCCACGCCAGATCTCAGAAAGGTTCCTGTGTCTTTGCAAGTTGTAGATAACAAAGAGGCCTTCCACCAGGTGTGTCTTCCTGATCATTG
>NC_089830.1:26037729-26127729 GCF_035046505.1 Tiliqua scincoides
AATCTTCAAAACAACCCTGTCAAGTAGGCCAGTATGACAGTCTCCCCCGAAAGGGACAAGGAGAGCTGGGAGCTGAGACCATAGCAGCTTGGCTGCAGTCACTGAGTGCATGCATAGCAGAGGCAACATTTGATCATGCGCATCTTAGCCACATCGTCACATCAGGGTGCCATCAACAGCAGAGCGCTGCTAGGACGTCACAGTTGGGGGGCTTACACAGGGAGGCCAAGATTCACACACACACACCCCAGGCCGCTATGCTCATGAGGTGCCCTTGGGCCAATCGCTTCATCCAAAGCTATCTGGAAGGGGAGACATTTTGCGCACCTAAAGACAGAAGAGGACTCGGTAACCAAGAAGCACAACCAGACTGGCTCCCTCCAAGCCCTGCGGAGTCCATGACTCTGCTTCCTAATGTCTGTCTGTAACCAGATACCAGAGGGCCAGCTTCCCAGCCAAGCCCTCCTGGGGTGTGTGTCTGTAAGCCTGACATTCAACGCCCCCCCACCACGCCTGCATACAAGACTCCCCACCGCAGGCCAAGCAAGTGGGCAATTCCAGGCTGGCAGCGTCTGAGCTATTTCAGAGCAGCTGTGTCGGGCAGAGGGGTTGGCATAGTGTTACGCCCAAAATGAATCCAGCCACAGCCCGTGTGGCAGGATCCATTTTTGGGCTGCCGGCGTGACGCTTTTCACGGGGCACAGCTAAAAAAGGACAGGGTCTCTTGCACCTGCCCCCCCCCAGCCTCCTGTGCCCAGGGCCTATTTTCAATCTGGTCCTCCATTCCTCTACATTGCTTCTGGCAAAGTTTCAGAGGCAAGATTGTAACAGACCCCCCTACACCCCCCTCCCCACATCTCAGACAGCCACATGAAAAATGCTCCTACATTGCCTGTTGGTTAGAAGCTCGCTTTGTCCACGTCTAGAAGCAGTTTTGTGCCTCCTGCTTTGTATTTCTTCCTAGTTTATTCCATTAGGGTGCAGGGAGAACCTGCTTTAGGTATGCACATTTTGCTACCCTGTGGTAGTGCATTGGCCCATTTGTGACAAGCTGTTGAGCACCCCTTCCTAATGAGGACATAAAGCTGGGAAGAAAAGCACCAGGCTCTCTGAAAGGGATTTAGGCACACACAATACACCCCGAGGGGAGACAAATTTTAACAAGATATCCATAAGAAGAAAATATATATTTGCATGTGATGTGGGAGTTCGGTTTCTTGGAAGAGGTTGAATCACGTCGAGTGAGTTGGAGGTGGATTAGGGAGAGTCTGGGATCATCTATTCCCAGGTTTGGCAAGGAAGTTTGGCCAAGGCATCAGAACCCTTAAAGTCTTTCCCAGCCTTGGGAAAAGAGGAGGGGGAAGAATCAGAATTATCCGGTTCTATGTCCAATGTGGAGAGCCATGTTGCCACCATTTTTCATTGGCTATGCTCCTGTGCATTTAAACAGCAGCACGATTTTCACGGCATGGAGACAGAGAACATGACTTGCACAACTTCTGGGTGTCAGGCTACTTCTTAAAGCACAAAGGCCAGGCTGGTGACAAATGACAAAAGTTGCTAACATTATTTGAGAGGTAGGTAGAGGAGTCAGGCCACCAGCTCTGGCAGGGAAGTGCTGTAGAATGGCCAGAGCAGATGGGAGCTAGGAGACAGGATTTGTGGACTGAGGTAGAGTAAGGAATGGCACCTAGACCATAGTGAGAGTGTGTTGGAGCTCCTAGAATCTAATGCCCAGGTAGGAGAGAAGAACAGGGACTAGTGGTTAGAGTGGGCAGTGAGGAAAGAATAGTACCATCTCTGGCCTTTCCAAACCTGTAGCTTTGATGACCCCTGCTGGACACTACCAGAAGTGCAGAACTTTGGCCGCTTCTTTTTACTTATGATAGAAGGTCGATAGTAAATATTACAACACGTAATTTCTGATGGTGCCTTCAAAGTGCAGAGCCCACAGGGCACCCCCCCCCCATTTCTCCATTCTAGAAATAGGACTGAGATTTTAAAAGCCAGGCTTTTAATTTTTTAACACTTCAGTCACACCAAGTCTCTCTTCTGAAAACGAAGACTCCCTAGTTTAAAGTGAAACCTGCATTTAATACAAGCAAATATGCTTAAAGTGATACAGGTAATCTCTTAAAACTGAAGTATCACCATCAGTTAAACCAATGAATTGAAGCCTTGTTTTTCTACTATGGGGGGGGAGGGGGGAGGAATCTGCCTTTTGAAGTTAAGTGTTGTATGTGACCCAATAAAGGTGCAGGGGCCTGTATATACAGGATCACCCACAGAGCCGGAATGAGTAATTGCCTTCTCGCTTTGCACGTCTCCCCCGCCTACCTGAATTGTGAAACAGGCTCAGTTCCCAAATTCTGAATACTTTTAAACTCTGCTAAGCAAATAGCACAAACATTTACTTAACCTTTCCTGGAAGAAACCCCGTTCTGCCCAGTAACTCCCAACTCTTAGGATTTAAGCACGTGAACCTGGTTAGTATTCTTGTACGTTTCCTGAGAAATGAGTTCTAAGATCAACATTCTGTAGAGCAGTGGCTCTCAAAAGTTTTAGCGCCGGGAGCCACTTTTTAAAATGACACTCTGTCGAGACCCACCTAGCTTTACAAGATTTTTAAAAAATAGGTGATCTAGAAAGAAATAATATTTTTTTTATTTACAAGTAACATTTACTTGCAAAAAAACTCAATCCATTTCTCATAATGAGGTAGCACTAATGAACTGTAAAAATTCACTATAAAAATCACTATAAAGTTGAAGAAAAAAATTCTCTTCTACCTTCTGGGACATTCCACATTGAAAGGATCCCCTGCATCAACAACTCCCTGCCCACAGAAAGCTAGCACCTCACAGAAAAGCTCTAGCCTAGTTTTCCACTTGCAGAGCTCCCTTTTTCTTAATATGTGGGATATGTAATAATTCAAATGCGTGTTTGTACTTCTACATGTGGGTTATCTAGCTGTATGGCTCACGGGGTACGAGAGATAATTCGCTTCATCCCCCAGCCACTGTTTGACATTTGGCCCCAGTTGGGGAACCTTGGTGGCCGAGTGAAAAACAATCCCACAAGCCTTGGCAGATTTCAGGGTAAAGAAAAGGAATAGAGCAGTGATCGCCAGGACACGAGATAGGAAGGGGGAAGACTGGGACATGGAGATGCCATTTTCTGCAGCAGCCCTGTGAAGCTAGATTGTGCCCCCTTCCAAGATGAGACTGTCAGTTCAATTAAATCCCAGCGCCTTGTCAGAAGCTCACCCCTGCTGGGCTAACACTCATACTCGCTCCGTCACCGGCATCCTTCCTGGGTCGGTGTTCTGGGAAATTCCAGTGCTTTCCGGGACGGGCCGAGCTAGCCGGGAACGATGGCTTCCTGGATTTTCACCCTCAATTAGGCTGAGCGGAGGCAGGCACCTTGGGAGGTTGATCTGCACAGCTAAGCAAGATGAGTGTTGTGGGGGGAGCCATGACCCGGATAAAGTCTTCCAGGTAGAAGTCCGCGTGCAGCCAAGTCTGGAGCTGGCGCCAACTCTGTGGCAGCCCAAGCTGTAGCTGCCGCAGAGCTGGAAATGGAAGAGAGCTGGCAAACATGTAGGACTGAGGGTTTGGGGCACAAGGAGGAGAGCCTCTGGAAGTCATCCTTTTTTGGGGGGGTGGAAACCACGGGGAAGAAAGAGAGAAGCAGATGAAGTTGCACACAGTGGAGGGGGGGAATGTTCTCTTTCTCTCATCATGCTAGAGCAGGGTGAAAGCGGACAGCACGTTCCGCTCTGACAAAGGCAAGCACTGAGTGCTTTGGGTAATGAACTATGGTCAACAGACCCATGCACAGAGGACAGGCCTAGCACGTGCTGTTTGCCCCCAGGGTGGCACAGAACCTCCACATGCGTGGACTAAGCAGATGCAGGGGACGATGGCAAGAGAAGGGACATTCTGCCACCGAGCCCTGCTTGGGAGCCTCCTGAAGCACCTGGCTGCATTAGGAAGCAGTGGGCTGGAGGGTCTCTGGCCCCATACAGCACTGCAAACCTTGAAGCCAAGAGTCCGAGCTGAAAGCTCCTGGGGGCAACTCCGGCTCTGAGAGCCAAGTGGGGTGGCCATGTTGGGCTGGAACTGGAAGGGTGGAGGTCCAAGGTCCCTCTTGGAGACAGTCTTTCAGGAGGTTACTGGGAGGGTCAAATGGGCACCAGGCAAACTGCTCTGAACCCTCAGAGGTGAGGCGGGCTAAAGGGGAGATGACGTGAGAGCCCCCGTTTGCCCTTACAACTTTCTACATCCTGACATCCCATCTCTCATCCTGCCATCCCATTGCCTGGCTTTTGACTGGGAATTACAATTAAGAAACTCGTAATTTCAGCAGTGAATGGGGGGGGGCAGAAGAGGGGAAGTGGCTGCTGGAGTGGGCAAGAGACGGCAAGACGGTGGAGTTCATGTCAACACGAATCAAGGCAGCAAAATGCGCAGGCATTCACATGCTGGCAGCAGGGGGGCAGCGGGTCTGGCCCCCTTGCCCTCCCTCCCAAACCAAGCCTGTAATCCTCACCCTTTCCTTCTGGCCAAGCTTCCTTCCAGTCATCTGCAGCCAAGTCTCCAGCTGGGGCAGGAATGGCCGTGGGAGCTGAAACATCCTTTTTCTGCAGAAGGCGGCTGCGTTTTTCACACCCTGCTTTGCAAATACCCACAACAATTAATGACACGCCATTTTTAGCAGCTGTGGTGAACTCGAGCCCGGGCCTGTTGTTTTGGGGCAGCGGGATGTTTTAACTGTGCGTGTGCCTGTGCGATCAGGCATAAGACTCGCACCCTATAACAACTAGGTGGGCCCACATTTGTAGGCCAAAAGAAAAGCACCAGCTCTCTTTTTCATGCCTGGTCTCCTGGAGGCGATTCCAACTTGCCCCAGATGTCCGGGCACAGGGATCTGTCTCGAGTTTGCACAGTGCCTGCAAAAAGATCACTTTGCAAGTGGAAAACTAGTACAGCAGGGAGGAAGGTCCGGAGCATCTCACAACAGCACCCCCCCACACACCATACCTACAATGGCACAGTCCATTCCGTCACCTGCTGTCTGTTCAGGTGAGATCCCGCAAAGCTGTTCTAGGACGTCAGGGCAGTCCCCAACAAGGCATGGAGTTTTCGGCCCCACAAGCACGACAAAAATGGCATTAGAGAAAACCCATTTTAATGCAAACAAAAATGTTTCTTTTACAGAAATAAGAGAGGCTGGGTGGGTGGGGTGGACTGTGCACTACAGGGGACCCAAGGGCTGGGAAGAAGGGTGCCACAGGACTGTCTAGTCAGACCCTGTCAGACGGAGAGGACCAACCTTCCTGGACAAAGTGCTCCCAGCTGTGCAGACATGACTGCCCCACCAGAACCTATTCTGGTCCCAGAGGCAGAGACTAGGACCCAGACATCTGGCCTCCATGCATCAGCCACTGAGGGCATGCAGCTCAGCTGCCAGCCAACTGGCCCACCCCAAAGTTCCATTCCCAGTAACGACATCAAGCTTGTAGTTTCTGGGTCGAAGGGGGGCAGTCCCCGCTCACAGTAATATGGCCCGCGAGGGGGGGGTGTCAACACTCCACACCGTAGTGGTCAAAGTTGCGCAGGAGGACGGCTAGCTGGAGGTGCACAGAGCCCATGGTACAGGTCTGCAGGCGGTAGCGGTCGGCCCCCGTGTAGACCAGGTCGCTGGAGAGCAGCTGTGGGCCGCCGCCCACAAAGCGCTGGGAGAGCTGCTCTTGCCAGGTGCCCAGGGGCCGCCAGGTCACGCAGTCCAGCTGGTGGAAGCCGGGGCTGGAGGGCACGTGGCAGAAGCCGTAGCCGTACAGCTCGCTGCGCCCGAAGGAGTCTTGGTGCCACACCTGGACGTGGAGCTTGGGCCAGCCTGTTGCGGGAGGGAGGGAAAGGCAGTTGGGAACCCAGCCAAAGCACACTCCGAGACCGCGCATTCTGTGCATTTGCGGCGCGCCACAAGTTCTCCCAGAAGCTTTCTGAACAGATCCACATGATCAGGTGTCTACACTTCCCTCATCCGTGATGACACCTCCAGGCATCCGTCACAACCCTCCAACATCTTCTGGGTGCTTTGAGGAAAATCAGACATAACACAGTCCCTCTGCCCTCTGAATACTTTAGGGAGGAGAGCCCCACAGATGTACATACTGGCACACTTCCCCTGAAGAGCTCCGAGGGGTACACACAGCCCCCTTTCTTTATCCTCACAACCACCCTGGCACAGAGAGCACGACCCCCAGAGAACTTTGTGTTGCTGGGGATTAGAACTCAGGGCTCCCTGGTCCGAGTCTAGCCAGGACTCAAGACACTGGTTCTCACCTCTCGGCCTAAGCACAGCCTCACACACAGAAGTGTGCCTTTCCCTCCTGCTTGCGGGTTTCCCACTGGGGCATTCGATAAGCCACTGATAGAACGCAGCCAGGGGAGGGAGTAAGCATGCTGGCCTAGAGGGACCTGATCCACCAAGGGGTGTGCATGTGCAGCACAAGGACACTGCATATACTGGTCCTATTTTAGAGGACTGTCTTTGGGTTTACCGAGACAACCAAAGTGAAGAGTTCTGAATGCTCAACATGCTACGGCTGCCCCAGCGCTTGGTCTGCTCTCTCCGCGCCAGCTTCGTCCCCCACTGACTCAAGAGTGCTTATTTCATCATTAGCCAAGGTTTGGCTGGCAGGGTTTCAGGGGCTGGTGTCTTATCTCTCCGCCTGAGCAACGGGTTCCCGGCAATAAAGGGAAATCAGGAAGCCACAATTTATTAATTACACAGAGCTTCTCTGACCAAGAAGAAAGGCAGTGGGAGGCGTTCTTTAGCAGCTTTTCCACATCAACCCCCCCCACCTCCAAGCCATCCTTGGCTTCCCCCACCCCTGCCGCTCTGGTCCCGCTTAGCCTAGCCAAAGCAAGGGCTGGAAAGAGCTGGTGGAGGAGCCCATGCAAAACCAGCCAGCCAGCGTTGTGGTCACACACAAAAGGCACCAGGTGCCCGCAATTCATCTCTGCTCCCACCAGCAGCTCTTTTGTCTGATGCAGCAAACAGGACACACAGATCCATTTCAATTTATATAGCCATTCCCTCTGGGAGGGGAGCTGGTGGGGTGGAAAAAGGTGAGCCCCAAATCATTCTTTCCCCCGTTGCCCCCCCCCCCAGCCCAACAAAGGCTTGCACAGCATAAATCAAGAGCAGGCGAAGATAAAAGTGTTAAGTGCCTCCGATCTCATTTGTACCTTCTCTCAATTCCACTACAGGTCGTTTGGGGTGGGTGTAGGGGTTGGAAGGAAAAAGGCTCCCACAAACTCACTTCTGTGGAGGACAAGACTCTCAACAGTCATTGGCAAGGGCTGTTGGGTGGAACCTCCATGGACAGAACCCATCGGAAGCCTCTGAAGATTCAGGGGAACTCAAAGAGTGGCAGATTCGCATTCGTACCCTGCTTGTGAGTTTCAAGGGACATCAGGCAAGCTGTTGCTGCCTCCCGCCCCATGGCTGCAAGAAAAGCAGAGAAGGGAGATTCTCCCCAGTGCATGGCACTATCTCAAAAAAGACATAGTGGAAATGGAAAAGGTGCAAAAGAGAGCGACTAAGATGATTACGGGGCTGGGGCACCTTCCTTATGAGGAAATGCTATGGCGTTTGGGCCTCTTCAGCCTAGAAAAGAGACGCCTGAGGGGGGACATGATTGAGACATGCAAAATTATGCAGGGGATGGACAGAATGGATAAAGAGATGCTCTTTACACTCTCACATAACACCGGAACCAGGGGACATCTGCTAAAATTGAGTGTTGGGAGAGTTAGAACAGACAAAAGAAAATATTTCTTTACTCAGCGTGTGGTTGGTCTGTGGAACTCCTTGCCACAGGATGTGGTGATGGCGTCTGGTCTGGATGCCTTTAAAAGGGGATTGGACAAGTTTCTGGAGGAAAAATCCATTACGGGTTACAAACCATGATGTGTATGCACAACCTCCTGATTTTAGAAATGGGCTGTGTCAGAATGCCAGATGCAAGGGAGGGCACCAGAATGAGGTCTCTTGTGATCTGGTGTGCTCCCTGGGGCATTTGGTGGGCCGCTGTGATACAGGAAGCTGGACTAGATGGGCCTGTGGCCTGATCCAGTGGGGCTGTTCTTATGTTCTTAAACTACAATTCCCAGGAGGCCTTGCAGGTCTCTTGTTATCTGGTGTGCTCCCTGGGGCATTTGGTGGGCCGCTGTGAAATACAGGAAGCTGGACTAGATGGGCCTATGGCTTGATCTAGTGGGGCTGTTCTTATGTTCTTAAACTACAATTCCCAGGAGGCCTTGCAGGTCTTCTTGTTGTCTGGTGTACTCCCTGGGGCATTTGGTGGGCCGCTGTGAGATACAGGAAGCTGGACTAGATGGGCCTCTGGCCTGATCCAGTAGGGCTGTTCTTATGTTCTTATGAACATTATTCAGGAAAGGCCTTCAGGTCTCACAACCCCCAACAGCTGGAATGTCTCTGAAGGAGAATGGCAGGTTCTCTCACCAGCAGAGGGACAGCTCTTACCCTGTAAGCCTTTGGTGGCAAAGTGGACGTCAATGGGGTGGGACCAGTAGGCCACGTCGTCCAACTGAGGGTGGTCAACTTGCGTCTGCCCCTCCCGGAGCCCCGACAGCAGCTTCCAGGCGCCACCTGGGAGAGGAGAAGGAAAGAGCACATGGAGCGGTGTGTGTGCAGCTGCCTTCAGAGCGAGGCGGTCCATTGAGCTATCTGAGCTCGGGGTCCTCTAGGAAGAGGGAAGATTCTACAGTGATCCTCAGCTACCCAGATGGCACTGAGTCTGTAAAAGCCCAGCTGAGATAGGAGAGGTCTTCCAAGGCCCGAACCTGCCATGGCAAAAGAAGGAATACCCCAAACCTTTGAGGAACAGCACCTTTGACCCTTGGTCCACCTTGACATCAGTGCCATCTATTTGCCAGGGTTTTGGCTCCAGGGATCCTTTATGGAAATGATAGTGATTGAAAAATGCTGCACCACAGTTTGCACTTCCCACACAGAAGCAGCTGCTCAACAACCCCCACCCCAAGGGGGTTCACCCCTTGCCCATCTGTCCCCAGTGGAACCCTCCGACCAAATTCCACCTCCCCAAACCAGGAGGAAGACCCAAGTCTGCCTCTGGTGGTTTTAACATGGTGCCACTTCTCAAGCACATTGCACCACTGACCTGTGTGGATCCCCCACTTGCAAAAGAGGCTGCTGCTGGGGAATCCACTGGCTCCCACGATCTGACCAATCACGTGCACCTCAGCCATGAAGTTGTGATGGGGAGAGACCTGAAAGGGAAAGGAGAGGCCTGCTCCAAATCGTGTGTAAGTTACTTTGATGGTGGGTGCATTTTAACACATGGGGGGGGGGAGAGGAATCAAACCTGGTACACTCCTTTGAATAAAATATAAATTAATGAATGTTGTAATCCTGCCTCTCACAGCCAGACAATTCATCCCTCCTTCAATTCAAGTTTGTCTGTCTGCTGTAGACTATAAATCCCACAAGCAAAACCAGCACATGGCAGGTGTGAAGTAAGGGTGGTTCTGATCTTGCCTTTCAGGGAAAGCTTCTGGGTGGAATAGGGGAGTCCCACCCAGCTATAGGCTTCAGCAGTATTCTTGGTTAATTTATCCCGGGGCAGAGTCCCCATCTTGGGTATGCAGCGGCAGACTCTTGGGGTCCCCCAGCACCCACACTTCCTGTATTCCCACACCTGGGAGCAAAAGACAAATTTGTCTCATGTTTTGTTGTTCACTTATGTTGCACAAACTCCACAGTCAGGGAATTAGAGGGCAGGTCCTCTCATGGACTGAGAACTGGTTGAAGACCAAGAAACAGAGAGTGGGTGTCAATGGGCAATTTTCACAATGGAGAGAAGTGAAAAGCGGTGTGCCCCAAGGATCTGTCCTGGGACCAGCGCTTTTCAACCTCTTCATAAATGACCTGGAGACAGGGTTGAGCAGTGAGGTGGCAGATGAAACCAAACTTTTCCGAGTCGTGAAGACCAGAAGTGATTGTGAGGAGCTCCAGAAGGATCTCTTCAAACTGGCAGAATGGGCAGCAAAATGGCAGATGGGTTTCAATGTAAGTAAGTGTAAAGTCATGCACATTGGGGCAAAAAATCAAAACTTCACATATAGGCTGATGGGTTCTGAGCTGTCTGTGACAGATCAGGAGAGAGATCTCAGGGTGGTGGTAGACAGGTCGAGGAAAGTGTCGACTCAGTGTGCGGTGGCAGTAAAGAAGGCCAATTCTATGCTTGGGGTCATTAGAAAAGGTATTGAGAACAAAACGGCTAATAATATAATGCCATTGTACAAATCAATGCTCTTTACACTCTCACATAACACCAGAAACAGGGGACAGCCACTAAAATTGAGTGTTGGGAAAATTAGGACAGACAAAAGAAAATATTTCTTTACTCAGCGTGTGGTTGGTCTGTGGAACTCCTTGCCACAGAATGTGGTGATGGCATCTGGCCTGGATGCCTTTAAAAGGGGATTGGACACGTATCAGGAAGAAAAATCCATTACAGGTTACAAGCCATGATGTGTATGCGCAACCTCCTGATTTTAGAAGTAGGCTATGCCAGATGCAAGGGAGGGCACCAGGATGCAGGTCTCTTGTTGTCTGGTGTGCTCCCTGGGACATTTGGTGGGCCGCTGTGAGATATAGGAAGCTGGACTAGATGGGCCTATGGCCTGATCCAGTGGGGCTGTTCTTATGTTCTTAACCTAACTCCAGTCCTCCCCAGTGCTCAAAACTCCTGGCAACTTTGCTGGTCTGTGCTGTTCAGATAACAAGACAAAGAATACACTCAAATCAGTATGACAACTCCAGCAACTCTTTTATGGAACAAGAAATTAGTGAACCAGACTTGGCTGAAAGACTCCAGCAAGCTTGCCCTCATTTGGCTGCTGCCCTCCCTCTTTGCATCCTTGCACACACACCATCTGCACAAATCCTTGCAGCCCCACCAATAGCACCCACAACCCCCTGCTTGGAGACAAATGGCCATGCCCTGCTGGTTGGTCCCCCAGCGACAGGAAGGCAGGGGCACCTCCTGCCTCTCAACACAAACATCCCTTCAATCCCAATTTAGCCAGAAGAGAGGAGATAATGGATGCCACATACGACCATTTAGAAAAGTCCTGCTGGACCAGTCCACCAGCCCCACAGCCAGCCAGAAGCCTCCAGGGACCTCCCACTGCAACAGCCCTGCCCTTTTGCTTGGTGCCCAGTGCCTGGCATTCACAGGTAGACTGCTTCTGGACAAGGAGGCTTTATTTGCCATTTCTTCTTTGCATACGTTTGCACACTCACCCTTACAGCCTGGTGATTGCACACTCACACCCCGCTTGCACACTCACCCTTGCAGCCTGGTGATTGCACACTCACACCCCGCTTGCACACGTCCCGCCTAACGGGTTGGCACCACCCGCAACCAGAGAGCAGAACTCGACCACCGCTCTGCGCATGCGCCACTCCATTACCTCCACCAGCCCAGCGACGAGGGGTCTTCAGAAGCCTGTACAACCGCCTCCCGCGCGCGAGCGCGCCCGGACCGCCGTAGCCGCGGCAACGGGGAGCCACGCCCGGCGGGAGAAGCTGATTGGCTGGAGAAAGGGATGCAGCCGCCCCGCCCAGGCGCAGGGAGGGAGAACCAGCAGTGGCGACGCCATCTTGGGTGAGGCAGTTGGGCGTAGAGCTAGGAAAGGACTAGAGCTTCGCGCCGCCTCACTCCCTCTCACTTGAGCGGCAGCCAACTTGTTGCTCAGAGCAACAGCGAAAGGGCCGGAAGGCACGAGCAGGCGGGAGGCGCCATCTTGAGCGTGGCCAAACACGGCCCACCTGAGTGCGTCGCCATGTTGGGCAGGTCGTGGAAGGCCAGCCGGGCAGCCATGTTGGGAAGGGCGATCGTGCTCTGTTGCCAGGGCAACCACATCCCCTTCCTGGAGGATACCTGGGCAGTCACCAGCCTGCCACAGAGACCCTGCTGGCCTCACAGCGCCAGCCTGCAGCCATGTCTACTCACGAGTAAGCCCTGTTGCACTCAAGTAGGACTTACTTACTGACAGGACTACTCATGAGTAATACTTACAAATAGGACTACTCATGAGTAAGCCCTGTTGCACTAAAGTAGGATTTAGGACTACTCATGAGTAAGCCCATCTAGTCCAGCTTCCTGTATCTCACAGCGGCCCACCAAATGCCCCAGGGAGCACACCACAAAACGAGACCTGCATCCTGGTGCCCTCCCTTGCATCTGGCATAGCCCATTCCTAAAATCAGGAGGTTGCACATACACATCATGGCTTGTAACCCATAATGGATTTTTCTTCCAGAAACTTGTCCGATCCCCTTTTAAAGGCGTCCAGGCCAGATGCCATCACCACATCCTGTGGCAAGGAGTTCCACAGACCAACCACATACTGAGTAAAGAAATATTTTCTTTTGTCTGTCATAACCCTCCCAACACTCAGTGTTAGTGGATGTCCTCTGGTTCTGGTGTTATGTGAGAGTGTAAAGAGCATCTCTCTATCCACTTTATCCTTCCCGTGCATAATTTTGTATGTCTCAATCATCTCCCCCCTCAGGCGTCTCTTTTCTAGGCTGAAGAGGCCCAAACACTGTAGCCTTTCCTCATAAGGAAGGTGCCCCAGCCCAGTAACCATCTTAGTCGCTCTCTTTTGCACCTTTTCCATTTCCACTATATCCTTTTTGAGATCATGTTGGCAACCTTCAGTCTCGAAAGACTATGGTATCGCGCTCTGAAAGGTGGTTCTGGAACAGCATCTAGTGTGGCTGAAAAGGCCAATTCGAGAGTGACAATCCCTTCCACACTGGGAGCAAGTGCAGTCTGTCCCTGGTCTGTCTCCCTGGCTACGGGCCTTCCTTCTTTGCCTCTTAGCCTCAGACTGTTGGCCAAGTGTCTCTTCAAACTGGGAAAGGCCATGCTGCACAGCCTGCCTCCAAGCGGGCTGCACAGAGGCCAGGGTTTCCCACTTGTTGAGATATGGCAACGAGAACTGGACACAATACTCCAGGTGTGGCCTTACCATTGATTTGCACAACGGCATTATATTAGCCGTTTTGTTCTCAATACCTTTTCTAATGAACCCAAGCATAGAATTGGCCTTCTTTACTGCACATTGGGTTGACACTTTCATCGACCTGTCCACCATCACCCCAAGATCTCTCTGCTGATCTGTCACAGACAGCTCAGAACCCATCAGCCTATATGTGAAGTTTTGATGTTTTGCCCCAACGTGCATGACTTTACGCTTATTGACACTGAAACGCATCTGCCATTTTGCTGCCCATTCTGCCAGTTTGGAGAGATCCTTCTGGAGCATTGGACCATTTTGGAAGGGGAAACGGCAACAGTGTTTGCAGAAGGCTTTAGGAAAGGACATGGTCCCCTGGAGATTGAAGCTGAAGCCCCTACTGAACAGAAATCTCTGATTGCAAAGCAGGCATCCGGATCGAATGGGGTGATACCAAAGATGACTCAGCTTAGCCAGGGAACGAATTGTATCAAAAGGAGTTACTGGCCAGCTTCCCTCTCTGACTTTGTTCAGAGCAGCCATTTTCAACCACTGTGCCATGGCACATTGACGTACCACAAGTGGTCTGATGGTGTGCCACCGGAATTTGAGGGAAGGTCATTTATTAGTAGGGCCAGTGGGGGGGGGGTGAGCTCCCCACTGGCAGCCTGGTGTGCCTTGTCAATTGTCAAAAACCTGATGGTGTGCCTTGAAAATTTTAGTGCTGTGTCAGTGTGCCGTGAGATGAAAAAGGTTGAAAATCACTGGTCTAGAAGAGTATACCAGCAGCGTCCCACATGGGGGATGCAACCCACCCCTCTGGTAATTTGGTGGCACACTGTGCCAGTCTGCCCTTGACTCATCTCTCAGGCGACTCTGAATGCTTCACTCTTGGCTGCCTGGTTCCCAGACCCCACTGAGCCAGTGGACCTACAACACACTTGACATTGCACAGCCGAAAACGGGAGTTCATTTGTGCGATTGGGAGACTAACCTCACACCAAAGATCCCTGTCTGAAGCCGTGACATAGCTAGAGGGGATGCAAAGCACTAACTTCTGCAGGGAGCCTCACTGCAGCATGCATGAGGCCCCTCCCCTTTGGAGCCATCTGAAGCCTGGGAGCAAAGCAGATTCACCTCCCTCCCTGCATTTGCCTCAGTTTTGCTCCTAATGGCTCTGAAGGGGTGAGGCCGTTTGCATGGCTCAGTGAGGCTCCCTGCAAAACTTAGTGCTTTGCACCCCCTCTAGCTATGCCACTAGTCTGAAGCATTCCCCCACTGCCCTGTGCTGCTGAAGTCTTTTTTCAGCCTGCAGTATATTGTGGCTCTTCTTTATCCTGTTAAAACTACACGCTAAGGAACAGACCATTATTACTGGGGCATAATCAGGGGTAAAAAGAAAATTTTGTTGCAAAATGAAAAACAAAGCAAATTTTAAAAGAGAAAACTTTGTCAAGACCTTGTGTATGGAGCGAGAAAGAGAAGTGTGGCATCACTACAGCACTCTCTAGGAGAGTTGTAGCTACTCCTGGCCTCTTTTCCTTCTCTTTGCTAGGGTCACGTTGCCACGCGGTCATCTTCACCCCTTGTTCTCAGAGCAACACATTTGAAATTCGGGCTACCTGGGCATAAAATCCCATGCGCGGAAGAGCCAACACACAGCTGTGGCTTGCCTTCCTAACTGCCCACTGCAAACAGTGGCCCGCACATACACACACCTCAGTCCTTCTGAAATGACGTACTGTCTGGAGCTGAGAGGAGCAGCATCAAGCTGAATACTTAATAATAATACAAAGAAGAAGGGAAGGAAGGGAAGGAGCAGCAGCCACTGTCTGTAAACCCCCCCCCCCCTTGATTAAACTTTCCCTCCTGCTGTAGATTTTCAGAGCTCCCCACCTGTCTAGAATCTGCTGGCTCCCAGGTGCTTTGATAAATGGCTGCTTAAGTGTCGCTCTCATCTCCAGCTAAAATGCTGCCGGGGGCGCTTCCCCACAGAGCAGTTCCTTAGCAGAACAAAGGGAGGGGGGGAGATGGAGAAAGCAGGGGGCAATTTCTTTCCTCGGTGTCTGTGGAAACCTCATCTGAAAGGTGGGGGAAGGTATTTGACCAGGCCAGGAGGCAGCCAGGCTTACTGCCAGAGCTCAGAAGCAACTGCTTAGGGGTCCTGGTCCTTTTCAGGGCACCAGTGGGTCAGCAGGCACTTGAAGAAGGGTATCCCAGCCTCATGCAATGCAGAGTTGCAAAGGGCTCTGGGACACACCTGTTGGATGCCCACCTCAGGCTGCAATCACACACTCCAGGTGATCAGAAATCGGAAGAGAGTTAGTTCTTCCCACGCTTTTGTGCCTGCAGGATTGTGAGTGGGTGAGGAACCTCTGCTGACTTATTGACAAGGCTGGCCTAGAAGGCGATGGGTGTAGCTTTGGGTTCAGGGGCAGCTGCCAGAGACTTCTTGCACCTAGCTCTGTCTTGGCAAATGAACTGTTTCTTAGGCGCAGCCAAGGCAAAGGACAAAACTGTGTGTGTGTTTCTGTGTGTGCTTCCATCTCTAGCAGATGCAGCTGGAGATGTCAAAGGTCATATGATGCAAGCACTGATTATGATTACTGTGCCATAGCTCAATCAGTGTACATGGTTGTCATGAATATGTAAGGTTTAGGCCTAGTAGCATTGCAAAGCCTGAACCAAAGTAACCCAGTAACACAGAGGGGGCTTGTATGGGGCTTGCAGTCCTAGCTGCTACAAATTTACAACTCAATGGAAGGTGATAATGTAGCACCTAGGCAGCCAGAAAGATGCCCATCAAGGATGGAATGCAGCTGTAGATCTCCAGGGGGGAGGAAAGAGCTAAGAGGGCGAGCATCCAGCCCCACTTATGGAGGACAGTCTTTTTGGCCTCTTAGGTAACTGACCTGAGGATTTACAAAAGAAGCTGATCCAGGTGAGAGTTATAGAATAATAGAGTTAGCCAGTTAGCTTTGTTGTTTTATGCTGATATGTTTCCTAGAAGTTTTATGCCTCTAGCATTTGCTGCCTTTTGTAACTTTTTGTAACCCTATGTACTTAATAAAGTAAAAAACTTTTTACCCTGTTGGTTCATTGTCTGTTGGGGACAAAGGTTCAGAATCCTGCCTAGCCGTTCAGCAAGCTACCAAATCCTCATTGTGGACTAGTAACTTGAGGACTGAGACTTTAAGTAAAGAAAGTGCTCAGTGCCTACAAGGGATATAGTTAAGCCTAGAGGGTCTCAGTGTCCCTGGGCTGAGGCACTGGCTCTTACAGGGTGGTGGCAGTACTACCAAACAGGGATCTTTGAGGGCTCAGAACCAACAACTCTGAGCACCCCAAAACCCTGGGAGAGTAAGACCAAGTGTACGACAATGGTAGTTTACACAATAACACAAGAAAGCAAAGTGGGTGCTTCTCCTAAAAGATTTACAATTCAAACCAGCACCAGCCCATTTAGAGCTAGGGGGAGGCAGGGGGTGGAGGTATAGCGTTCCAATGCAGGGGCTTTTTCTAACTTGCTCCTAAAGGAGGAGAGCGAACCCACCAGTGAAAGCTTCTTCTCTTCCCATCCTCTCCTCAACTGTACTCCTCAGTTCCACCAGAACAGAACACCTCCTGGCATTAGGTAAAGCTCTGTTTCCCAGAGGACACCCTGGTTCAATTTGGAGTGTGCAAGATAACAGATGGAAGTGGGCATGGACTAATCGCCCTTTCCCAGACAGGCAGTGCTGTGACTTAATCACCTTGGGTGCTCACATGACATGTCCGGAATCTCAAACTGGAATCTGTCCAGCCACCACTTCTGGTTCCACCTTCCTCTGTTCAATTAACGGCGATTAAAACAGCCGGTGCCTTTTTTCTCCTCCACGAAGGTCTCTCGTGCACAGTCACTCAGTCACCTTGTAACCTTCTTTGCAATGAGCCAAAACAGATTGTGCTTTTCATGCGTTTGGTTGCAAGGGCATGTCCCTGAACTTGGGAGATTATTCCAAGAGCTTGTGCTTGCACCTTCCCCAGGCTGTCAATACCCTTTGGAAAAGAATTGCTCGCCACAGTTGGAATCTCTATGTGTGTTTTACACTATGAACTAGCCATGCACAGCCTCCTGACACATTACCAATCTGTGACTTCCTTGCCTATGTGCATGCAGAACAAAACAAACAAACAAAAACACTCTTGTGTGTGCAACCATGACACATACTAGTCAGGATTCCCTATCCTGAAGTATGATCTCCTCTTTTGCACTACAGATTTGAAAACAGGACAATATATTGGTTTGTGTTAGTTTGCGTTTGTTTTTGTCACATTTGATTGTCAGGATTGGCTGTGTCCTTTGGTACAAAGTGTGGCAGCCTGGCTATCAAAAAATACATCAAGGATCTCCTACCAACTCTTTCTCAGGCACCATCTCCAGCCCAGAGACCGTGTAACAAGATAGTCTGTGTTGTATCTGAACGGACTGTCAGAAATGAATCAGGACCTCCTTTTTCAGTCCAGGGAAAGCAAAACATGATGGCATAAGAACATAAGAACTTCAGAAGAGCACTGCTGGAACAGGCCAAAGGCCCATCTAGGCTAGCATCCTGAATCTCACAGTGGCCCACCAGATATCTCAGGGAGCACACAAGACAAAACAGAGACCTGCATCCTGGTGCCCTCCCCTGCACCTGGCATTCTACAAATATGTCCAATCCCCTTTCAGAGGCAACCAGGCCAGATGCCAACACCACATCCTGTGGCAAGGAGTTCCACAGACTAATTGCACGCTGGGTAAAGACATATTTTCTTTTGTCCTAACTCTCCCGACACTCCATTTTATTTATTTATGCTTTCCAGCACTGACAGAAGGGCAATGCAGCTCTGAGGTAAGGGAACAAACATTCTCTTACTTTGAGTAGGCCTCTGTGAGTGACACCCAACTGCAGGATGCAGCACATGCCCCATTGGCACCGCTATGCCAGTGCTGGAAAGCACTGACATAAGGGGTTAGGATTGCAACCATTGAGATTTATATCCCGCCTTTCTGTCCAGTGAAGAACACTCAAGGCAGCTCACAATTAAAACATATCAAAAACATAAAATATACATATACATATATGCAAGGTGAACCAAAAGTAGGTGGACAGTAAATAATTACATTTATTTTGAGTCTACATGTACAGTTATATTTTGAGATTACATATACATTTATATTTACTAATACAATTAAATATAATTTAATATAATATATCAAGAACGCCATAGTTATACTATGTTATACTATTGTTATAGTATAGTATAGTTATACTATCGTTATACGTATAACCCTAACACAAACCCTATTCCACCTACTGTCCATTTACTTTTGGTTCACCCTGTGTGTGTGTGTGTATATATATATATTATTTATGTATATGTAGGTATGTAGGTATTTTAGTGTATTTTAGTGGATGTCCCCTTTTTTCCCCTTTTCTGTTGTGAGAGGGAAACGAACATCCCTCCATCCACTCTATCCATCCCCTGTGTAATTTTGTACATCTCAAAATTATGGCAGTGCAACACTTATCTCTGCAGTGTTAAGGACTAGAAACTCCTTTAAAAAAAACAAAAACTAAAAGTTGATATTTTTACACTGATGACATTTGTCGATAGTAACACATTATCTCAGCCTTGTTCACATAACTGTTTGCCTGCAATATCCAGGGGTATGGCTAATACCCTCTGTGATCCCATTTGATCCATATGACCATATGATCCCATGAGCTTCAGGGTTGAATCTGGATATTCAGGCTGGGTTGCAGGACACACTTGCTGGTGCCTGAGGAAGAATCCTATGTAACCCCAAAGCTTGCTTCTGGCATTGACTGCCTGACTTGTTTTATGTTTCTTATTTTTGGCGGCCAACAACACAACGACTGCAATTTCCCTTTATAGTGAGTAAAAATCACTAATGGCCCAGCGTTGTGATGATTCCACAGTTTTCTCAACCCCATTTGCTGCCTTCTTGCCAGCCCATCTGCCGCAGCGCAGGACACAGATAGCAGCATCAGCAAATTTGCACCAGCGAGGTTCAAAAAAAATCACTTAAATTTAAATTCTGTTTTATGGCTGCTTTGGGGAACTGCCAGTCCTAACCCCAAGGCACCTCTAGGGGGCAATGCGTTGGCACTGCTGAGAGTCTTATTCAAAAGGATGGATTTTTTTCTTTTTTTGGTCTAGGTAGGAAAAGACTTAGGTCAGATAATCCGTTTTGGAGAGGATCTAGGGAGTGGGAGCGAGCAGGGACAGTGAAGGCGGCAACTGGTGTGTCACTGGGTAAGGGAATGGCGACATTTGGCTTTCCCTCCCTGGAAATCCAGGAATCTTAGCTCCCAGCCCCTCTACCTTGAGCCCACTAGGCTCTGCTTCCCTGGCTGGAGCCCCAAGAATCTCACCCTCCCCCCACCAAATTGGTTTCAGCAGGAAGTCCAAACCCTTGCTGTTCCATCCATTCCACCCAGCCAGTTGCCATGATCCCCTGCTGCGGTTTCTGCCTTTATGCTTTTTCCATCTTCCCTCTTATCATCTGACACCCTCCACCCGGAGCTGGGCTGCTTCCTTGCAAAGCTCAGAATTTAAACCTCAAAAGCAGACAGACTCTGGGAGGGGAGAAGGTAGCAGGAGAGGTCTGCAGGGGGGGGGGAAAAGATGTGACCCTCTGGGCATGTGTGGAATGCTTAAGAGTTTTCATGCTTAAATCTAGCTCCCTTGTTTCCAGAATCAGGGACTGAAGCTGCAGTCTCAACTGCCTTACAGATGTTGTAAGGATAGACTGGGAGGGGCAAGCCCCATGGCTGTTGCCCTGGACTCTTTGAAGAACAAGTGGGGTATAAATGTAATAAATAAATGAATAAGAGAAACTAACACAACACTTAGTCATCTGGGGTTTTGTGGGCAGGGGGAAGCAGTCTTTTCTACCAAGTGCTGCAAGGAAGCTCATCCCCTACCAACTCATTTAGCGGTGCTTTGTGGGCAGAAATTTCCCCACGGGGCCACAGCCGTCGCAATTAGCAGTAATTGGGCCATGTTTCTGACAGCCGCTGCAGAAAAACTAACCCCTGGGTCAAGATTGATTGGCAGAACAGAACCAAGAAGGGGGGTGTTGAGAGGATGAGGGTTGTGATAGTAGCGGGGAGAGGCTACCCCACAGGATGGAAGGGCATCAAAAGAATTGAAGGGGGACTGGTAGAAACACAGCCCACTTCCTGCATGATGACACCAGAGCAAGATCAGTATTAAATCTGCACAAGACCAGAAAAGTGCCTGCTATGATCCAGAGATAAAAGTCTCGTGCATGAGAGTCCTGGTTTTGAATTCCTTCTCGAACACACATTTGTGACTTCTGATAGGGCCTGGTCCACACCTGCAGTCTTCAGTCTAGGGCTCTTCAGTCTAGAAAAGAGGCATCTGAGGGGGGGGACATGACTGAGACATATAAAATTATGCAGGGGATGGATAAAGTGGATAGGGGGATGTTCTTTTCCCTCTCACACAACACCAGAACCAGGGAACATCCACTCACATTGAGGGTTGTGAGTTAGGTGACAAAAAAAAAAATTTCTTTACCCAGCGTGTAATTACTCTGTGGAACTCCTTGCCACAGGAAGTGGTGATGGCAACTTGCTTAGATGCCTTTAAGAGGGGATTGGACAAATTTCTGGAGGAAATGTCCATCGTGGGTTACAAGTCATGACAGGTATGTGCAAGCTCCTGACTTATAGCTATATACTTATAGGGTACCTCAGAATGCCAGAGGTACCAGGACATCTTCTTGTCCTGTGTGCTCCCTGAAGCATTTGGTGGACCACTGTGAGTTACAGGAAGCTGGATTAGATGGGCCTTTGGCTTTTCCAGCAGGACTCTTCTTATGTTCTTATGCAGCAAAATGAAGACATATCATCCTGAGGAGGAAGAAGAGACTGTACCACTTCAGACTGCAAAGGTCACGATTTTGGTTGCTTTCCATTTAAAAAGGTACTCCCAGCTTGCAGAAAGCTAGCACTTAATGGGAACATGATCTGCCGGTTTGTTCACTTGCAAAGAGATGAGTTTTTATTTGCATAGATGAGTATTTCAAAACTGGCACTGCCTTGTCTGCCATCTGAAGCAGTCCAGTCCACTCCGCCACCTCGGTCTGTTGCCTCCATTTTCCCATCTGTGAAATGGAAATATTGGCAACATCCCTTGCAGGTTTGTTGCGTAAGGTGACGAAACTGTAAAATGCTTTGTATGCTAAAAGTGTAAGGCGTTATCAAACCAACCATTCACCCCCATCAAGGACATCTACATGATCTTCATCCATGAAGACAACTGTACTGGAGACTGAGCTGTGAACCTTTAGGTGTCTAGTTCAAATTCTGCTTCTTGCACGCAGGCAAGCTGCTGTCCTTCAGTCTGAGGCAGGAGGGGGACAAGCCAATGCTAGCATCAAAGCAAATAACATGCCCTAGGAGTCTGCCCACCCACCCACCCCCAAACTCTTTCCTGCCAGCCAGTTGCAAAAATTCAAGCACCAAACACCCTGGCAGACCCATTCCAGACTTCCAACTGCTTGCATTCTGCTCCAGCCCAAGCAGCCAGTTTGTTCTCGGCTCCCTAACAGCCACCAGCCATTAAAATCCATTTGGCTCTCATTTTCAGCCTGCAAGGTGTCCAAGCGCCTTGAGAGAAGCTCATTCTGCATATCAAAAGAGGATGCATCAAGTCCCATTGCAAACAAACCTCTGAAGCTTCATTATCACAAGCCCTTCTCTTCTCTTAAGCATCAAGAGCAGGGGGATTGGGGAAAGAGACTTTCTAGGAGAATACAATTTCTTCCAGACCTGGATTACTGAGCCAGTCTCAGAGAAGAATCTTCTCTGGCAAGGCCAGGGGCTGAGATTACAGCTTCCAGCACATTGTCTCTCCCCTCTGCACCTGTAGAAGTTGCCTGTGTGCTTTCCATTTGTAGAGAATATTTCAGCTTACCTTCCAGCTGCACTGTTCCCTGCTCAACATCATAGCCATCTCTCTTCCCTGACCTGGACTTTCCATCTCCGCTCGCACACGCTGGGCTGAATATTGAAATGACGAATCCATTTCGGGAATGAAATCTGCTGTAAAAAAAAAAAAAGGTACACGTCGTGAGCGCAAAATGCCTTGCATACATGAACACATCTTACAACAATCCTAAAAGGCAGGTCACTGTTATGACACCCATTCTGCAGATACAAAAACAAAAAAACAAACAAAATGGACTTGCCGAAGCCAGCTAGCAAGTTCACGGGCGAGGCAAAACCTGAGCTAAGGATGTTGAAAGTCCAAATTTGCAGCTTCCAGTAGCTTTACCTTTCTCCAACAAGCAGACATAAAGACAGGGGCAGTGGCATAGCTAGAGGGGGTCAACGGACTAAATTTTGCAGGTGCCTGAACGTGCTCCCCTTTGGAGCCATTTCAGGCAGGGGGAGCAAAACGGAGGCAAATGTCACCATTGGTTTTGTGACAGTTGACAAGGCACATCATGCTGTTGGTGGGAGGGTCACATCCTCCAATGGCCCTACTAATAAATGACCTTCCCCCAAACTCTCACTGCGCACCTGCAGACCATTCAGGACACACCAGTGTGTCAGGGCCCAGGGGTTGAGAATGTTATGCAGGATTGACAGAGACCACTGAAACCAACGCAAGTTCAAGGCTTTTATCATGAGGAATGGAACCGGAACCAGAATGATAACACCCTCATCCCAAATTCCCTGATTGCGTGAGGACCTGAGGCAGGCACTAGGCAGGCAGGAGGCAGCAGGACTTGAGGCAAAGGCTGGCTGGTTGCTCCCTGGCTCTCTCAGGGGCTCCTTGCTGCAGCTCTCTCTCCTCAGCTCTTAGGTTTCAGCTCTGCTCTGCAGCTCCTTCTCTCCCAGCTCGCCTGGTGATCTTTCTTCCTCCACAGAGGTTGCTCTCCAAGGCTCCTCACAGCAGCTCTCCCCTGGTGGTCTCTCCAGCTCTTGCTTGTGCAGCCCCTTTTATAGGCCTCTGCACACAGCACCCTCTACCTTTCCTCCACTGGTACTGCAGCCTCCTCTCCTGCAGCAGTTTTCCCTCTGGTCCTCCTCAGACTGAGCCCAAGTTTTACACAGAGCACTAACCTGAATGTTATTTATTTATTTTTTAAATACCTTTCCAGGCTTATCCAAGGAAAACTGAATTTTTGAAAGGTAGATCCAGGAGGAAGTTCTTGTTTGATGGATTTGAAATACTGAACGATCAAAGCAAAAATTGTTCGGTTCTAGGAACGTAAACAGAGTGTTAAGGCAGGCTGTGTTGCTTGAACCCGTTGGACTGGTGACTTGCACTATCGCCACCAGAATTACGGAGGGAGCAGCCAGTTCTTAGCCTATGAACAGCCGTATTTGAATCCTGGATCAGTAGTCATTAGCCAATGATGGGGTCTGTGGGGACCTGCTGCCGCACTTCTAGAAGATTCCAGGCCAAACGGACAACTGTGGCTTAACCCTTTTGCACCAGTAGGCTAAAGGGGAAGCGTGCCAGCCATATTACGACAAAATAATATGACAGTGTTACATTCGCTTATTAAAAATTAATGCGATTAAACAATCCAAATAAGCGTGCTCAAGTGCATTATGTTCTGTTTCAATTCCATGCTCCCTGAGGCCAAAACTTTTCAGGCAGCAGGTCTGTCAAGGCTTGGCAGTCATGTCAGTCAAGCTGTGGTAAATCATCAGCCCACATTTGTCACAGAACGGGGGGGGGGGGAATGCTTTCAGGTTGTGAGAATTACAGAGATTTGTGGTCAGGTGTTAGTATACTTATCCATTGATAAGAACATAAGAACAGCCCCACTGGATCAGGCCATAGGCCCTCTAGTTCAGCTTCCTGTATCTCACAACAGCCCACCAAATGCCCCAGGGAGCACACCAGATAACAAGAGACCTCATCCTGGTGCCCTCCCTTGCATCTGGCATTCTGACATAGCCCATTTCAAAGTTGTGCCTGGGAACATGTGCTCTGTACAGGTGTGCACCGCTTAACAACCTTCCGCTTAATGATGGACTGCATATACAAAGGTGGTCAAAGCACAGCAATGAGGCTCTTAATGAGGCAGCCAGGACTCCCACAGCCTGCAGCAGAGTGTCTGTTTACACAACAAAGAGGCTCTTAACACAGAGGCAATCAGTATCCAGTAGCCTGTGTTGCCAGTGAGTATCTGGCAGGGAGTGTCTGTTTAAACAACAAAGGCACTAGATTGGACTGAATGTTTGCTTAACAACCTAATCGCATAACAACGGGGATAGGAGAATGTATCCCATGGTTAAGTGGTGCACACCTGTAATAAAGGCACTTAAAAAATAATAATTGGGTAGGTCCTGCTGCTTTGTGGCAGAGGTCAACCACTTCCGAGAGGCCTGCCTTGTGGTTTGTTGACTGGAAAACGGGGTGGCCCCAGAGACGAAAAGAAGCTGGCCGTTGTTGGCTTTGGCAGAGACGACGATAGATGTTGCGCGTCCCTTGTCCAACCTATCTGCAAATTGGCCAAGCGAGGCCTGCGCTAGTGAGGAGAGATGCCCAGGCGGGTGAAGAGAAGTGACGCTCTTAATTAAATTACAAATCATTTGTCCCTGCTCAGGGAACTTGGGTTCTGCAAACCCCCAGAGACGGGAGCTGTGAATGAAAATTATACTGCAAAATGAGGATATTCTACAGAAATAATAACCAACTTGTAAGGTGCCCCTCTGGCACTGTTCGGGTCTCAAAAGACACTTGTAAGTCAGGGAACGGAGCAGACAATGCCATATTTATTTATATATTGCCAGAGGAGCACCTTACAAGTTTGTATCTATATGGTATATATTGCATTAGCTTAGCACCATGCTTCCCAAACTTTTTCGATCGGCAGCTTTCTTGACCTAATGGGCCACTGGCCTTGACTCCTCTTCAGGGCTCCAATCTTATACATGGTGTAGGGTGGTGAGTTTTTCACAAGGATTCCGTGGCTCCCCTGGCTGGTTTCTGCAGATTCCCAGGGAGCCATGGCTCACAGTTTGGGAACCACTGGCTTAGCAAGAGGATAGATGGGAACCAAGCATCGGTGAATTGGTCCCAAACCAAAGACTGAGGAAAATCTGGAAAGATTTCATGTTTCACGACTTACCGTATTTTTTGCTCCATAAGACGCACTTTTTCCCCCCAAAAAAGTGGGGGGGAAAGTGTGTGCGTCTTATGGAGCGAATACTGCAAAAAAGAGTGCACGTTGGGGACCTTAATGAAGGGGGGATCTTCATGCCAGTTTATGATCCCATTCACCCTAATAAAGGGAGGGATCTTCATGCCAGTTTATGATCCCATTCACCCTAAGAAGGGGGGGATGGTTCAAATGTTATTCTGTTATAGTTTATTAAATATTTTATTACACTATTTGGTTCAGAATATTTTTTTCCCTGTTTTCCTCATCTAAAAAATAGGTGTGTCTTATGGTCAGGTGCGTCTTATGGAGTGAAAAATACGGTATATTTCAAGCCGGGAAGGGTCAAATTCAAACATTAAAAAAAAAAATTTCACCTCTGAATTTGAACGATTCAGGCTTGTTGGCATTTCTGGTTTATTTTTATTTTGGCAAGTGTCGAATACGAAACCTGATAAGGTGCCGGCTGTGAACTACAATACTACATACTATTGTGTGATATTCATCAGAATACCAAGCACCATGGCATGTCAGCTGCCCGGTTGTTAGGCATGAGGTTTAACTGGCAAGGATCTTCCGCCGCAGCACCTGCCCTGCGTTTCGGTATTCCACAGCAGGGCTTTCCTCCCAGAAGTTAAAATGCGGATCGCAAATATGTTGTGATGACATCACAGGGACATTCTCAGACCTGCAGCTCTGTGGTCCATTGTGTGTTTTGTTTCCCCAAAAGTTCTCATATACATCTATATGTATAGATTCCCATCTCCCTCACAGTCAATACTGAAATGTGAGTTGGGTTGAAAATGAAAGCAAAAACAGCTGCATTTTGCCGGCCAGGATTCTGTTGCGACTGTGTGGATGCGGCCCATGGCGGGACAGATCTGAAGCACTGCTGTGGACAGCGCCGGGCTGGTGAAAAAGTAGGTCAGGATGGAGGATTAGACAGTCTATTGAGTCTAGAGAGGAGGAAGCAGGCGAGAGGTAGGGCTGAAGACAGCAGGGTTTGCAAAGGTATGTTTGCTGGTGCTCCCTTGCACCCCTTTTCCACAGCCCCCCCCCCACCAAAATCCCCCTGTTCTACACATCTCCCCAAGCAGAGATACAGGATCAGCTGTGCTTCTTATGCCACCTTTAAGACAGGGGATACAAAGATCACCACCAAAAGGACAATTTCCCTGCTCAGTTTCTAAAATTAACATAAGAACATAAGAACTGCCCCACTGGATCAGGCCACAGGCCCATCTAGTCCAGCTTCCTGTATCTCACAGCGGCCCACCAAATGCCCCAGGGAGCACACCAGATAACAAGAGACCTTATCCTGGTGCCCTCCCCTACATCTGGCATTCTGACATAGCCGGATTCTAAAATCAGGAGGTTGCGCATACACATCATGGCTTACATAAGAACATAAGAACATAAGAACAGCCCCACTGGATCAGGCCATAGGCCCATCTAGTCCGGCTTCCTGTATCTCACAGCGGCCCACCAAATGCCCAGGGAGCACACCAGATAACAAGAGACCTCATCCTGGTGCCCTCCCCTACATCTGGCATTCTGACTTAACCCATTCCTAAAATCAGGAGGTTGCGCATACTCATCATGGCTTGTACCCCATAATGGATTTTTCCTCCAGAAACTCGTCCAATCCCCTTTTAAAGGCGTCTAGGCTAGACGCCAGCACCACATCCTGTGGCAAGGAGTTCCACAGACCGACCACACGCTGAGTAAAGAAATATTTTCTTTTGTCTGTCCTAACCCGCCCAGCACTCAATTTTAGTGGATGTCCCCTGGTTCTGGTATTATGTGAGAGTGTAAAGAGCATCTCCCTATCCCACATTGTACCCCACATTGGATTTTTCCTCCAGAAACTTGTCCAATCCCCTTTTAAAGGTGTCCAGGCTAGATGCCTAGGAAGCCTGCCTAGACGCCAGGCTAGATGCCCAATTCTTTCCTGTGGGGTAATGGTGAGCAGGACTTGTGAATGTGAGTCATGTAACTAGGGCAGAGCCTGAGGGGCACCTGCCCCAGGTACTAGGCCAAGAACATAAGAACAGCCCCACTGGATCAGGCCATAGGCCCATCTAGTCCAGCTTCCTGTATCTTACGGCGGCCCACCAAATGCCCCAGGGAGCACACCAGATAACAAGAGACCTGCAAGGCTTCCTGGGAATTGTAGTTAAGAACATAAGAACAGCCCCACTGGATCAGGCCTTAGGCCCATCTAGTCCAGCTTCCTGTATCTCACGGCGGCCCACCAAATGCCCCAGGGAGCACACCAGATAAGGAGGGGTACATGGCTGTCACGCAGGACAGGCTGTCACGCATGTCTCCTGTGGAAGCAAAGCCATTGCAGAGAGTGCCCGAGAACCTGGAACTGATGTCACAATGTCACATAATATCACGCGCCGGGGCAGTGTGTTGCGCCTCTGAAAATGACCTATGGATTCCTTAGATCACCTTCCCTGCAAACTCACTAAGCGGCCACTATGGGCCAAACCAGACAACACACCTAAAATGCCACTCCCCCGCCCCCCCAAAAAATAGCAACTCCCAGGGCCCTGATTTGGATCAGAACAATGCCTCCTGGGAGAGAAAGGAGCTTCCTTTAACCCTTTGCCTTCACCACACTTCTGATCCAGATATCCCCACAACTGCTTTTTATTCCAGGTGGAAAGTTTCCGTGGGCACCAAATTAATAATTCTGGTCCACCTTGCAGGGTCGTTGTAGGCGAGAAAATGTATGTGAACTAGCACTGTGAACCCTCTGGAAGTGCTATATCAATGCAAAGATTCTGAGTAATCATTGTGTTGTTGTTGTTTTTAAATTTGCATGATCAAATTTACATCCCCTACTAAATATGGGGGGGGGATATCGGTTTATGGTGGGGTGGATGATAGTGAATGCTGTATTGGGGGTCTGAAGGAGCAGCTGAGGCAGGGGTTGGGGGGGAACGGGAAGTAGATGGAGGCCAGTAGAGAGAAGGCAGCACATGAATGAAGATGCTCCCCTCAGGATGCCATCCTGTCCTGGAGATTCAGCACCTCTTTCAGTCCAAAATGATGACAGGGGCTGAAAGGAGTCTCCCCCCCCCTTGATTTTTCCACGTCTCCAGTGGGAGCACACCCAAGAAGTTGCAAAGATAGCCCCCCCCGGACTCCTCCCCGCACACCAAAACACTTTCCAATCCGGTTGGCTGGGGTGCCATCGATCTGGAAGGGGGGAGGCGTCTCTGGGGGGCCATTGCCCTCAATTGATTTCCTCCCCCCTCCTGGATCCTTTGTTTTTGGGCCAGGCTTCGCCCCCCCTCCCAGATCTCAGGGGGCAGGGACCAAGCAGGCACCCCCCCCAAGACAGAGGGGGGCACCTGCCTGCTGTTCAGGCGAGCATCTCAGCTCAACAGAAGCATCTGCTGCCCTCCCCTCCCCTCCCTCTGCCTCCTCCTCCAGATCTGGGGGTGGGAGGGGCAAGGGGGCTCCACTCATGCCACCGCATCCTGGCAGCAGGCGCACAGCTGTCCCCAGCGCCGGCTGGCAGCCTTCCTGGACACTCCGGCACCCACTTGGCACAGAGAAGGGCAGAGGGGCTCGCCTCTTCCGCCCGCCCCGGGGAGCCACTCCATCCCTACCCTCGTGCCAGGCGGTGGGCACGGGCAAGCAGCCGATCGCCGGAGGAGCCAGGATCCCCCATCCCTGCGGAGGGTGGCATCGCGTCGGTGACCACTACGGAGCCCTGCCGGCTGGAGACCTCGCTTCGGGGGTCCACCGGCACACCTGGACGGCTCCCCACCCCCAAACTGGGCTTCCGAGCTGAGATGACCCACCATGCTGCCAGGGTGCCGTCCGTGGCCATCAGGCTGGCAGCAAACAGGTGCCTGGCACGCGGGTTCCACCGGCCCTGAGCGGTAAGTACCTCTGCCCTAGACTTTGCCATCACCTACGCTCCCTCGGTGTTACTGGCTGGTCGTCGCCCCCCCCCCCCAACGCTGGAGCCAACCCCAAATTGACACCCCAGAGAATCACAAGGTGAGCCCCAGTTCCAGCTCCTGGACCCCCTTCTTATGCCAGCATGAGGGTCCCCTCGTGCTGATCCCTCCCCCAACATTGCCCCCATAACGCCTTGGTTCTGCCCTCCACCACAAATGTGACCTGAGTTGAAGTTGCAGGATGTCTCTTGGGCTAGTCAGGGGATGTAATTGACAAGATCACCGGTTTCCTTCGGCTAGGAAGTCAGCTCCAGACCAGGAGGATGCTTGGGTACCAAATGCCAGGAGCAGGTGTGAGCTCTTTAACCAGAGAAGGCAGCTATGGCTCTCCCTGAGTTTGGCTCCATTCAAGACCACCCAGTGCCCCTAGTTGGAATCTGTGGGGCCACAGATCCCCCAAACCGCTCCCACATATTATTGGGGAAGGGAATTTGAGTGGCCACATGGGGGGCGTCTGAGATCTTGGAACCTCAAAGGGAGGGAAGCAAGGAATTGACCTGTGTTGGGCATCACAGATGGCCATGTGTGGTGTGTGTTTTCAAAAATTGCCAGCCGCCACTCGAAAAAGCGACAAGGGTGCCCCTTCTCTGCCTCCCGCCTTCGCAATGTTCTCTCCCACCCACTCACCCCCAGTCTGTAAATAGCCCAGTTCCCAACAGTGTCCAAGTCCCATCTTTCTGTCCAGCAGGTGTGTGGGTTGGCTGGTAAGGGGTCAGTGACCCCTGCTATTTTTCCCTTTTTCCCTCTTCCCTACTCTCTTCTTCCTTCTGTGTGGGAACAAAGCAGAGCTGATAACAGGCAGGAGATGGGGGGAAAAAAAATCAATGTGCTGGAATGGATTGTGGGCGATTAACCCTTTGGAGGAACCTCAGTTCTGTTGTAGCTCTTTGGAGGAAGTAGAGAGTATGATTTTAAGATCCTAGGAGAAGAGGAGTCCTGGGCTAGGAAGGGGCACTGAAAGGGTTAAACGAGAGGGGGTAAAAATGGGACAAGAAGGGTCCTTGGTTGAACTTAGGTGGTGGTGGTGGTGGTTGTGTTAGTAGAGAGATCCTGCAGGAGATGGAAGGTCTGTCTTTGCTGCAGCAGAACTTCTTGGCTCACAAACAGGGTCCAGACCTCCTCTGAATCTAGTTGTGCTTTTGTTCATGGAGTTCCTCTATGGCTATGCTAATCATGGCTTGGAGTAGCCAATTGACCTCCTTCACGGAGGTGTCACATCCCATCCATCCTTGGGCCATCTAAGACACTGGCCGCCACCACATCTTGTGGCAGCAAATTTCATAAAGATCATTAGGGGTCAGCTAAAGCATTTTCTGCTTCAGTTGTGTATGAAGAGCAGATCTCAGAAGGTTTGTTTAATAAGGTTTGTTTTAGCACATCAAGTTTAAAAAATCAGTTTGAGATTGAATCTGTCTGCAGCAAAGATGTAAGACTCTCACGCTAAGCATACACACATCTGGCGCAATCCTCTACTGTACATATTCATTCAGAAGTGAGTCCTACTATGCCCAGTGGGACTTACTCCCAGGTAGGTGAGTACAGGATTGTGGTCTCAGGGTGTCTGCTGCACTAATCTCATTCCTACAGGACACACAATTTGCATGAGAGAGGCTCTGAGCGCCTCATGTGTAAACAGGCTTGATTTTTGAGCAGATCTCTTCCCAAGTCCCAGAGTGCACTCCCTAATCCCATGTAATTAGCATGATAAACATGTGTTGTGTGTCTTTGCGGCTTAGCATGTTAAATTGCAACTCTGTGGGAGGGACCACTCTCCAGCCCAGACACAAACCAATAGCCTCTGACAAGATGGGTTTAAAAACCCCACATCCTGGTAGACCCTCTTTAGCCATTACCCTTCTGTGATGTGCAAATGTGGCAAAATGTGTTTGAAAACAATGTGCTTTGTACACCATCCAGGTGGGTATGCTAATTTGACTGCTGGGATTAGGCTGTGTGGCTCCTGATAGGACCAGCGTACTAGCAAACCCAGGTTAGTTGCGGGGTAATGTGTGAAATGATCTCTAGAGTTGAAAATCATGTTATCTGGACTTTCTGGGTTTATCTACAGTTAGTGACAGAATCAAGTGCCCAATTTCAAAGCCAGTCTTGAGTTAATTAAAATCTCAGGGTTTCTTTTATGCTGTCCCTTGCCAGCTACAGGCAGATTGAGAGAGAGAGAGAGAGAGAGAGAGAGAGAGAGAGAGAGAGAGAGAGAGAGAGAGATTCTAGCAACGACAATTCTAGAAACTTAACAATCATATTTAATCTCCTGGGAAAGTGGATCTTTTTGACACACAAATTGCACCACTGGTGCACTTGGACACACAAAGAACTGGGATCTGTATGTCCTTACCTTGTGTGTTTCATTGCATGTCTTCTCCTATCCATGACTTTGATGCCCAGTCCGCAGGCATGATGTAGCCCAGGCCACCCAAGATGATACAGTTGTACACAAGGGATCAGTGGCTCTGCAGTTATTTGTGCTCTCTACAAACAGATTAAAGGACATTTGTTTCATCTGATCTTACAGAAGGTTTTTGAGTTTAAGAATCACTGAAATGGGTCCCTGTGTCCAAGGCAGCTGGCTGGATCACCCACTCCTTCATCCAGCCCTGGAGTTCTAAAAAAAAAAGACAGGTGGCATCAGTTGCGTAGCTAGAGTGGGTGCAAAGCAGTAAGTTTTGCAGGGAGCCTCACCGCGCTGTACAAGCGGCTCCCCTCCCCTTTAGAGCCATTCTGGGCAGGGGGCAAAATGGAGCTGTATGCTGGAATTCAGGCGCCTGCAAAACTTAGTGCTTTGCACCCTCTCTAGCTACTGGTGCAGGCCAACATTCATCTGGCTTCCATGCAATGATTGAATAGGGAAATGCGTCTTTCCCTTCTTGGGAGCAGAGCTGCGTTTAGGAGACATGTCAAGCAAAAAGTAGCCTGACCCTCTGAATGTCATGGGCCAGCTGGGATTCAAACTTGAGATTCCAGCACTCTAGTCACTGTGACTAGAGTGCACACCCATAAACAGAAGACCCACAGCACAAGCCTACGCATGACTATTCAGGAGTAAGTCCCAGATGGTCTAGGATTGCAGCCTCCATAGTATTTCCCCCAAAGAAGTGCCACCTGTTTCGGGGGCATTCAGAGAGGCACAACTCTGCAAGGTGAAAGGGATCGAAAAGATCAGGACAGTGATTCCCAAACTTTTTAGCACCAGGGCCCACTTTTTAAAATGACGCGCTACTAGAACCTGCCTAGGTTTACAAGACTTTAAAAAAATCTAGAAAAATTTGTATAATATTTGTACTTATTTACACATAATAATACCCAGAGAAAAGATGCTCCAACATTTTTCTCCCTATATGCTTGCAAACTGCAGGAACTCAGCTGTTTGCAGGGCAATTAGCAGCTATCTGATTTTTGAAAAGCTTCAGGGATTGAGGAAATCTGATCCTTCCATCACCACCGCCGTTTTCATTGGAGGCTCTACTCAGCTGCTATGGGACACATCAAAAATCAGGCTGCAACCCACCAGTGGGGTTCCGACCCACAGCTTGGGAACCACTGATCTAGGAGGAGATAGAACAAGGGCTCCTCGGAAGACCCTTCAGTTTCTATAAGAGGTTAATAGCAGGGATGAAAATCAAGGCCTTTAGCTATTATTATTATTATTATTATTATTATTATTATTATTATTATTATTATTATTATTATTATTATTATTATTATTATTGATTTACATCTCGCCTTTTTGCCCCATGGGCACACAAGGCGGCCTACAACAATTAAAAATACAAAATTAACAATTAAAAACAATAATTAAAACAGTTTTTGAATAATTAAACATCTAAAACAAACCCCGTGGATTCCAATATAAAAGGAGAAAGACAACCAGCCAGCCTGTCAACAGTTAAAAAGCTTTTTGAAATAAAAAGGTCTTCAGTCCATGCCAAAATATTAGCAACGAGGGGGCAGTTCTCAATTCTAAGGGGAGGGTATTCCAAAATTTGGGGGCCATCACCGAGAAGGCCCTCTTCCTGGCTGCCGCCCCTCTCACCTCTCTCGGTGGCGGCACAGTCAAAAGGGCCCCCCCAGATGATCTAAGAGTACGGGCAGGATTGTAAGGAAGGAGGCAGTCCCTCAAATACCCCGGACCTGAGCCATAAAGGGCTTTAGCTACTTCATCTCCATCCCAAAGCCCTTCACCTGAAACCTCACTTGCTAGCTGTGGTGTTCCAGTGACACAGGAAAGACAGTCTGCACATGCTCGGATGTATCTGTTTCATAATTACATCACAAGCTGTTGACAGGAGCCTTAGTACTGATTATCAATTTGCATATTCTGTGACAAGTGCAGTTCTAGAGTTCAATTCTGGTGATTCTCCTCTGAGCCTAAAGCCCCAGTGCCCCAGGTGAAACTGGGGTCGCATCATGAGTCAGTGTGATTCCCAATTATAATCTCGCCTCAATCCACCAACACCAGAACTGGCCTTAGGCAAGCCATGAGTATTGTAGCCTCCCCAATTCCCTGCCTGGCAAATCTGCAATAGGGAGATCTTGGCCTACCTTAAAGGGCTGAGGTAAGGAATGCCATGCAGTCCTGTGGATGTTGACTCAGAAGCAAGGTCCACAGTTTAGTGGTTTGTATTCCCCAGGTGTGCTTTGGGCTGCAGCCTTGTCAAAATTCCATAGGTGACATGTGGGCTGGTGAACCTAAAATGACCCATCACAACAGCTAAGTGGAAGCTCTCTGTTAGAAAGCAGCAACAGGACCACTGCTTGAGTATTTCCCCAGGTATCTGGCTCATCCACAATGAGAGGATGCGGGGACAAAGGAGCGAATAAGCAGCCCATCCTAGGGCATTCCGTGTACAAATGCTTTTATGCGAATGCCCAAAGTCTACGAGCAAAGGTGGGAGAACTGGAATGTCCGGTGACAAGGGAAAACATTGACATAGTGGGCATAACGGAAACCTGGTGGAATGCGGAGAATCAGTGGGATACCGCAATCCCGGGCTATAAACTCTACAGGAGGGACAGGCAGGGGTGTGTTGGAGGTGGGGTGGCCCTTTATGTTAAGGAAGGGATAGAATCCAGCAAAGTAGAGATTGAAGGTGGGTCCGACTCCACTGTAGAATCTCTGTGCATTAAATTACCAGGCTTGTGCAGCGATGTAATACTGGGGGCGTGCTATCGTCCTCCAGACCAGAAATCGGATGGGGACCTTGAAATGAGGAAACAGATCAGGGAGGTGACAAGGAGGGACAGGGTTGTAATCATGGAGGAATTCGATTATCCTCATATTGACTGGGTCAATTTGTGTTCTGGTCACGATAAGGAAACCGAATTTCTTGACGTGCTAAATGACTGTGGCTTAGAGCAGCTAGTCACGGAGCCCACCAGAAGACAGGTGACTCTGCATTTAATATTGTGCGGTATGTAGGACCTGGTTAGAGATGTAAACGTTACCGAGCCATTGGGGAACAGTGATCATGCTGCGATCCGTTTTGACATGCACATTGGGTGAAGAATACCAGGCAAATCTCTAACAAAAACCCTTGACTTCCAACGGGCAGACTTCCCCCAAATGAGGAGGCTGGTTAGAAGGAGGTTGAAAGGGAGGGTAAAAAGAGTCCAATCTCTCCAGCGTGCATGGAGGCTGCTTAAAACAACAGTAATAGAGGCCCAGCAGAGGTGTATACCGCAAAGAAAGAAGGGTTCCACTAAATCCAGGAGAGTGCCCGCATGGCTAACCAGCCAAGTTAGAGAGGCTGTGAAGGGCAAGGAAGCTTCCTTCCGTAAATGGAAGTCTTGCCCTAATGAGGAGAATAAAAAGGAACATAAACTGTGGCAAAAGAAATGTAAGAAGGTGATACGGGAGGCCAAGCGAGACTATGAGGAACGCATGGCCAGCAACATTAAGGGGAATAATAAAAGCTTCTTCAAATATGTTAGAAGCAGGAAACCCGCCAGAGAAGCAGTTGGCCCTCTGGATGGTGAGGGAGGGAAAGGGGAGATAAAAGGAGACTTAGAGATGGCAGAGAAATTAAATGAGTTCTTTGCATCTGTCTTCACGGCAGAAGACCTCGGGCAGATACCGCTGCCCGAACGGCCCCTCCTGACCGAGGAGTTAAGTCAGACAGAGGTTAAAAGAGAAGATGTTTCAGACCTCATTGATAAATTAAAGATCAATAAGTCACCGGGCCCTGATGGCATCCACCCAAGGGTTATTAAGGAATTGAAGAATGAAGTTGCAGATCTCTTGACTAAGGTATGCAGCTTGTCCCTCAAAATGGCCACGGTGCCAGAAGATTGGAGGATAGCAAATGTCACGCCTATTTTCAAAAAGGGAAAGAGGGGGGACCCGGGAAACTATAGGCCGGTCAGCCTAACATCCATACCGGGTAAGATGGTGGAATGCCTCATCAAAGATAGGATCTCAAAACACATAGATGAACAGGCCTTGCTGAGGGAGAATCAGCATGGCTTCTGTAAGGGTAAGTCTTGCCTCACGAACCTTATAGAATTCTTTGAAAAGGTCAATAGGCATGTGGATTTGGGAGAACCCGTGGACATTATATATCTGGACTTTCAGAAGGCGTTTGACACAGTCCCTCACCAAAGGCTACTGAAAAAACTCCACAGTCAGGGAATTAGAGGACAGGTCCTCTCATGAATTGAGAATTGGAGGCCAGGAAGCAGAGAGTGGGTGTCAATGGGCAATTTTCACAATGGAGAGAGGTGAAAAGCGGTGTGCCCCAAGGATCTGTCCTGGGACCGGTGCTTTTCAACCTCTTCATAAATGACCTGGAGACAGGGTTGAGCAGTGAAGTGGCTAAGTTTGCAGACGACACCAAACTTTTCCGAGTGGTGAAGACCAGAAGTGATTGTGAGGAGCTCCAGAAGGATCTCTCCAGACTGGCAGAATGGGCAGCAAAATGGCAAATGCGCTTCAATGTCAGTAAGTGTAAAGTCATGCACATTGGGGCAAAAAATCTAAACTTCACATATAGGCTAATGGGTTCTGAGCTGTCTGTGACAGATCAGGAGAGAGATCTTGGGGTGGTGGTGGACAGGTCGATGAAAGTGTCGACCCAATGTGCGGCGGCAGTGAAGAAGGCCAATTCTATGCTTGGGATCATTAGGAAGGGTATTGAGAACAAAACGGCTAGTATTATAATGCCGTTGTACAAATCTATGGTAAGGCCACACCTGGAGTATTGTGTCCAGTTCTGGTCGCCGCATCTCAAAAAAGACATACTGGAAATGGAAAAGGTGCAAAAGAGAGCGACTAAGCTGATTACGGGGCTGGGGCACCTTCCTTATGAGGAAAGGATATGGCGTTTGGGCCTCTTCAGCCTAGAAAAGAGATGCCTGAGGGGGAACATGATTGAGACATACAAAATTATGCAGGGGATGGACAGAGTGGATAGGGAGATGCTCTTTACACTCTCACATAATACCAGAACCAGGGGACATCCACTAAAATTGAGTGTTGGGCGGGTTAGGACAGACAAAAGAAAATATTTCTTTACTCAGCGTGTGGTTGGTCTGTGGAACTCCTTGCCACAGGATGTGGTGCTGGCGTCTAGCCTAGACGCCTTTAAAAGGGGATTGGACAAGTTTCTGGAGGAAAAATCCATTACGGGGTACAAGCCATGATGTGTATGCGCAACCTCCTGATTTTAGAAATGGATTATGTCAGAATGCCAGATGCAAGGGAGGGCACCAGGATGAGGTCTCTTGTTATCTGGTGTGCTCCCTGGGGCATTTGGTGGGCCGCTGTGAGATACAGGAAGCTGGACTAGATGGGCCTATGGCCTGATCCAGTGGGGCTGTTCTTATGTTCTTATCCCTCTTGGAAACAGAATCCTAGGCCAGATGCAGCCTTTGTGTGTTCCAGCAAGGTTCTTATTATGTTCTTGGGGACACTGGAAAAGGGCTACCTAAATGCTGACATGCCAGTATTATGGGGTACAAAGCCTTCCCTCCATTCCCTTCCCCACCCCACCTCCTCGCCATCAAACGGAGCTGGGAAAAGGTTTCTATTTTAGTTTGTACTGTGCCGCCTAGGCTTGGGTAGCGGTGGTGAATCACGGGCATCCAAGCACAAACAGGGCCCAGATCTCGGGAGACATCCTCCTCTTCCTTTTCCTTCGCTTCACTCGTCCCCAAAATCATTTCAGGCGCTCTCTGATTCCCAAGAGAGCACGGCAACATTCAGGCGTGACGACACTCAGATTGAATGTAACTGAGTGGGTCTGGAAGAATTTTTTAATATGTGGGAGTGCAGGGGAGGGGTGGGGGAGACAATGAGAGGTGGGTTGGAAAGGTGGCTCTGGATAGGGAGCTCTGGGTTCCGTTCCCATTCTGGGACGGAAGTAGTGCCTGGTGGTTAGTGCAGATGGTGTGCCAGGTCTCTTGGCTGAAGGTCCAGCAATAGGGAAAGAAGGCTGGTTGAAGAGGATGGAAAGTGAGGATGGGCTATATCGCTTCTTCTGGATGAAAACTCATTCCCATCATTGTTGCCAAGCTGCCTGTTGTTATAATAGGTGGGAAGAACAACTGGGTGTCTGTGCCCAGGATGTTTTTTCCCCAGCGCTCAGTCCCTTTTCATTATTCCATATAACTGAATAGGGCCACTGCATCAACTGAGTCTATCATCCACCCCCTTCTCTAAAGGGTCTGCATGCAGGGCTGGCTTTAAGCCAATTGAACCTATTGTTCCCAATTGGGTCCCACACCTAAGCACCCCCCCCGCCCCCTTGCTAAGGGTAATCAACCTTGTAAAATACAACACAATATCACAACAGACACCTAACACAACACTGCAGGTTTTCTAGAGCAGGGGTCTCCAAACTCCGGCCCGGGGGCCAGATGCAGCCTGCGGCGAGCCTCTATCCAGCCTGCGGCCAGCCTCTTGTCTCCTGAAAGCCCCTGGCCCACTTTGCCAAACATGACTGGAACTACGCTCTAGTTGCATCTGGAGGGTGTTCTAAGGACCAGAGAGGTTGAATGAATGAGCCCATTCATTCATTTACTCACACATCTAAGTTTCATCTCTAATTTATTTATATAAATTTTATATTTAAATGTTTTTTTTCGGCCCTCAAAACCGTGCCAGACAATTGATGTGGCCCTCTGGCCAAAAGGTTTGGAGACCCCTATTCTAGAGAATAGCAACAATTTCTATTTTCTCCTGAATTCTTAAAAAGTCTGTAGTGTTTGTTTATGCGGTTTCTCTTATGACTTTTTTTTTCCTGTGCAAGTCTATCTGGTCTATCGTGCGCTTTTTCGGCGCACATGCCTCTTGAATTAGTTCAGCTGGCCTCGGGTGGGATAGAGAACTGAGGCACTGGGTTCCACTGTACCTATTCCCCTCTCAGCTTGTTTTTGTTTTAAAGCCAAATTCTGCAGAAACGGGAAAGAGCAAGGCGTACTGTGGGATTTGTACAACAGAGTGTATCCTGCTGGAGATCAGCTCAGTGTTTTGATGCCACCGTGGGTTTGTTTCATGTGTGCCAGGGAGACCTTTCAGCTTGCTCCCTGGCATGGTAGGGGTTAACATGCCCTTTGCTTCACTTGCTGGAGGGCCACTCCACACACCACAGAGGTTATTATTACCTCTGAAAACCCCATCCTAACCCCAGGCATTCTCTGGCATGAGGGGGGGCGGTTTGTCTCTCTGTGTCATGCAGTTCCCAGAAATGGGCTTGCTTCTTCCTTCCTATCCATCCTTGCTTGTCTGAAGGGAAAAAAGAGAAAGAGACCAAAGGCTTTCCTTAGAAAGCCAAGGCTTGCAGAAAGCAGCTAGCTGAATATAAACAAGGCAGTCAGGACCCAGCGGCTGGGGTGGAGATGGCCAGGGTGGCAGGAGGGGCTCAGGGCAGAACAAAAGATGCAAAGCAATTCGTTCCCCAGGGTTGTAGGTAGTCCTAATAGCTGCCAAACCATAAATAATAAAATAGATTTACTGTTCGGTAAACCATACTATCATGCATTGTGAACAAAAGCTGAGGACCTCTGCTGTTCCAAAGGTGCTTTATTGCTGTCAGTAAGCAAATGAAATAAGTTTCTGCATCCATATTTCTGCTGCCAAGACAGGTGCGACTACGTCGAAGAGCATTTATATAAAATGAATCTCACTTTGACTGCATTCAGTCCATATTGACTTTGGCTTTTCCCTGTTCCTTTGGGGCTGGCAGTTGCATGATCAGGGACTGGCTTCTGAAAACAAAGAGGGTTGGGGGTTGAAGCCCACCTGGAGACCCACAGTGGCTGAATTGGAATGGAAAGCTTTCCAGCTCACCTTAGATGCACGGGGTTCAGTTTGCCATCGCCACTAAACGCAGACATTTCTAATTGCTGGACGCTGCCCAGAAACAGAAATGTCTTTTTTTCAGTGGAAATGGCAAACAAATCCCTGATCATCTAGTCCCCTACACACCATTTTTGAGCAAAAATGATCATTATGTCCTAGAGAAGGCTGCATTTTACGTCTGGTCTGTCTTATGAATCCTGCATGATCCATTTAAAAACACCCATTCCTAATCTAGACACACACCGCAATCATGATCCTCCGGGGATCAAGCGATAACCTCCCTCTCCACCCATCTCCCTCCCTGACAAGGTAGATGACGCAAATTCCCTCTGGAGACTTCGGCAGTAATTGACCGATAGTTTGTGCAAGTCAAATAGGAGAGACGCTGTTTGAAACCACCAGAACAAACTGATATCTCTCTCTCTCTCTCTCTCTCTCTCTCTCTCTCTCTCTGGATTGCATAGAAGCACTTAATCTAACACTGTAGGTGTTCTTGACCCTGTGGATTAATGCACATTTGCTTTGGATCAGGGCCCATGTCTTCAACAAAAGTCATCTTTTCTCTGTGGAACATAAAAGAGAAAATAGGTTAGACAACACCTGTCTGGATGAATCTATTCAGAGCCTGGGCAGCAGGTTGGAACTTAACTGTCCTGTGAGCCTGGGGTTGGCAGTTGGGTGGACCCATGGGACTCAATCCCCAGCCCAGTTTCAGGAACAAGACAGTTGCTTGACTCATGAAGGCAGCAGCTGAAATCAGTGGTTGGGAGGCAAAAGAGCAGCTTTCCCTTGTCCCTACAGAGATTTGTCAAGCCCTGATTGGTTGGGACCACAATGTCAACCTTGGGCAGGGTAGACAGGAGCAGGAGGCTGGGGAAACAAAGAGTTGGGTCAGGCTTGCTAGCAGAAAGTCATCATTCACTGACCATAACCAGTGCTCTCTCTAAGTCCAGCCAAGGTTGATGCCGTGATCCCAGCCAATTAGGGCCTGGCAATTCTCTGTAGGGACTAGGGACAGCTGAAATGTTCCAGAACTTCCTAAAGTTTCAGCCCTTAAGTGAGTTCCTATGATAAGGAGCTCCACATTTTCAAGCAAGTACAAAGCAAAAAGCCAACCTTGTTGAAAATCTGGCGGCCTATAACTCCTTTGTGGAGTCATCTTTTGTGGCAGTGTAAAAGTCATTGATACCAAGTTGGGGAGGAGCACTGGTTCTCTAGTCTCATGTCAAGAGACTGAAAGGGGCTAGGCATTTTGTCCACTTGAGCAAATTCTCTCTAGGGTCTTCATGGAGGACAAAAATGGGTCAGGTTTCCATGCCGTGGGTGGCCTGCACAGGAATGTACGAACAATGGCACAGAATGTCCAATATTGTCATCCTATTGACACCAGAGTGGTGGATATCTCCAAGGGATTGATGCAGAGTCCAGAATGCTATGTGGAACCATGGACTGCGTAGCACATGGCCAAACCACCTGCAAGTTATGTAACATCTTATGTGAACTCTGTCCTGTGACCAGACAGCCAGAAGTTGCCAGTCCCCAGTTGTGAATGGAAAACCGCACAGAAACACATAATACCTGCCTCTTGAAAAGAGAGTCTCCACCATGCTGAATTTCCCTCGTGCGTATCAGTGAGATGCACAAATCAGTTGCGCGCACGTTCCGCTCAGCACTCCCTCTTCATCTAGGAAACCCCACGTGGCTGTACTAGATTTCACGGTGCATGGGTTTCTGAGTTGGCAGAGGCCCTGACCCGAATGAAAAAGCCCCTAAACATCTGTTTGTGTCTGGTGACTGCAAAAGCATCGTGGCAGAATGCCATCAGAAAATGCCATACACTCTTCCATTTCAGTAGCTGCTGCAGGGTTTGTGGGGGGGGAGAGAACGGGACAGGAGGATAAGTCAAGCATTTTGAATTAACCATGGTGAGTAAATGCCTGTATCACCCCCACCCTGAGCAACAGCTCTCAAGTCTACCCAATTTAAACCTAATTTTCTCCTGCCCCTCACCACCCTGGACATATCCCTTTCTTCTAAATGTGCTTGTCGGTAAAATCTCAGGGCTTAACTTAAACCAGGATTCTTTATAGCAGCATTTCCGCTGTGGGTGGGGGACCTGATTTCTGGTGGGTCTCACAAAGCCTCCAGTGAAAATACAGGTGATGGAAAGATAACTAATTGCCTCAAGCCCAGAGGCTCCTCAAAAATCAGAGAGCTGCTAACTGCCCTACAAAGAGCTGAGCTCCTGCAGTTTGCAAGGTAGCTGCTATAGTTAGTGGGGACAGGTGAAGGCTACGTCACATAAAGCCCCTCAAACTTTGAGACTATTTATTAGGGCTGCCTCATTACAAGAAATGGATCAGGTTTTTGTGTGTGCGCAACCTCCTGATTTTAGAAACGGGCTATGTCAGAATGCCAGATGCAAGGGAGGGCACCAGGATGAGGTCTCTTGTTGTCTGGTGTGCTCCCTGGGGCATTTGGTGGGCCGCTGTGAGATACAGGAAGCTGGATTAGATGGGCCTATGGCCTGATCCAGTGGAGCTGTTCTTATGTTCTTGTACATACATACATGTACAAGACATACATACATACATACATAGATAGATAGATAGATAGATAGATAGATAGATAGATAGATAGATAGATAGATAATTTACAAGCAATAATCAATCTATTATTTCTTTCTAGATCACCTTTCTAAAAGTCTCCTAAAGCCAGGTGGGTCCCACTGCTTTACAGAGAGAGAGAGAGAGGATTTATAAAACTATATATCGTTTAATAAATAAACCGGAATTTCACTCAAGTGTCGTAAGTACAGCATATGGATCAAGGCTGCCGTCATTCCCATTTCCAAGGGACAATCCATATGAGTAGCAAAACAAGAAAGAATCAGGATACCTTTGGCAGACTGGATTTGGTTGGCAGGGATTGATGGTAGAAGAGAACAAAATATGCAAATGCAAAATTGGAATACTATGATGAACGTTGGGGACAAATAAAGACAGTTGGTAGCTCAGCCGTCTCTCCACGGATGTCAGCTCTGAATTTATAGCATGAGATTTCGCAGAGCAGGAAAACTGAATAATGATAGTTCACCGACGATGCATGGTTTTTCCAGATTCATGGGTTTCCTTGAGAATAATATTATTTCTTTCTCACTAGGGTGTCATCAAAGTCCCTTCGGTTTCCCTTTTACTGGTATTTACAACCACGAAATGGTATTCAGAATAGCCCATGTCAACAGACCTACGACCAAGTTGGAAAAGCCTAGTTATTGTCAAAAACACAGGATAGGCAACAAAGAAAGGACACTCTCTAAACTTTATGGGATTCAGGTTATGACCACTGTCATAGATCTAATGGGCTTAAGCTGCAGGAGGAAGGTTTTAGTTGATGATCAGGAAAAATTTCGGAAGAGCAGTTCAACAGTAGAAGCAATTCCCAAGGGAAGTGGTGGGTTCTCCCTTGGTGGAGGTCTTCAAGTAGAGGTATATTTTGGAAATGCTTTAGAGATATTTTCCTGCTTCTAGCAGAGGGTTGGTCTAGATGGCCTTGAAGAGCCTTTTCGTGACTCTGTGCTAGATACCACTGCAAAAGAAACATAAGGGAAGGAATCTAATACAGAAATAACAGATCAGCCATGGCTAGGTGTCTGTGCTCAAGTGATTGGACAATATCTGGCTATTGCATCTAAGGAAAACTTTTTATAAAACATTGTACAGGTGCTAGATTATTTAGGATGTTTCAACCTGAATTGGATGTACTTTGGAGACGTGGAGTGCAGAGGAGAGAAGAACAGTGGCCTAGAACAGGAGTGTCCAAAGTTATTGGCAGGAGGGCCACAACAGCTCTCTGACACTGTGTCGGGGGCCAGGGGAAAAAAGAATTAATTTACATTTCAAATTTGAATAAATTTACATAAATGAATATTTTTGAGATGGAACTAATATGAATGAATGACGGTCTTGCAATAACTCAAGGCCTATAAAAGGCCTTGCGCAAAGCAAGGCTGGCCTTTCCTTTGCTGCCGCTGCTGCATCACAGACGTGAAACAGCAAGCAGTGGAGGGAGCTCCCATCCCACAGCTCACATGAGAGGTCAAACAGTCACCCTCACACTGAGATCAGTTGCGTCGGGCCAGAGCAGGCTCCAACAAATCTTCAGAGGGCCAGAAGCTCACTGGAGACTGGGGCCTCCCTGAGGGCTGCATTGAAAGGCCTCGAGGGCCGCAAGTGGCCCCAGGGCCGGGGTTTGGGCACCCCTGGCCTAGAACACCAGAGACCTTCTAGTCCACCCCTCTCCTCTCCTCTCCACACTTCCTCTTCTGCACTATTCCCCTCTTCTTTTTCCAAGCTAGGGAACAGGAGAAAGAGCAGGGGTGGTGATGGAGAAAGCTCACTTGGAAAGGAGCACGTGGCTCTCTTTACCATGCTGATGGGAATAGAGGCAGAAAATGTAAACAGTGGGACTCTGGAGGGATTAAATGGAGAAGGGTGACCTTCTCTGAAGAGGGAGCCTCTCCGGGGATGAAGGCGCCTTGCCCATGTGCTTGGCCCTGACTCTGGAGCTGTCCCCCTCTTGGGCTATGCCTCAGGGGAGGTGACTGGTAGGTTACCTAAAGAAGCTCCTTAATAAGATTTCCTGCACCTCCAGGGAGATAAAGGAGAAATCCTCTCTCTCTCTCTCTCTCTCTCAAGTGGAATCAATGTTGTGAGCATTTATGGTGCCTTGATTCTGTTTGGAAAACAGCCAAATTCACAAGGAGAAACGGATTGATCTGATCATCATGGCCCTAATCAGTGGCCTGTCTACAGGGGGTGGCGCAGTAAGGATTGCAGGTGCCACAAGATGCCGGGTAAATGGCCCCTCCCGCTCGCAGTTGAAGCCATTCTCAGCAGCAGTGGCAGTTGCCCTGCCCAGAATGGCTCTGAGGGCGAATGGAAAGGGCCACTTACATGGCACACTGCACTGCCTGCAGTGCACTTACCACACCCCCTTGTAGCTACACCACTGGCACTCATTAACATGGACTGTCAACATTTTTTTAAAAATTTGCAGGGCTACCTAGGTTCCAGGTGCCCACAAGCCTTGGCCCACCAGACTGCATGTTTTCTCTCTAAGAAGCACCAATGCATCAAGCATCCATTCCTGGTTACAAAGCAGATTTTTGTTGATGTTGATACACGGAGTTAGATGAGAGAGTGTGCAGTGTCGTCACGTGACCAAAGCTCTTCAGGTGTTTGTCTTCTGCTATCGTATGCAGGGCTTAAACCTCTTGTCAAGATGCATCATTAAAATTCCTCCCTGAAGCAACTGAAGTGGAAGAATTTCTCCCGTATCGGACTGAGATCAAGAAGGAAGAGGCACCTGTCTCCTTCCTCCAGGAGGCGCTATGGAGAACATCCATGAACTGCAGCACCCGCTGCTGGCCAAGCCACCTGGGAAGGGGATCGTCCAAGGCAGGGTTTTGAGTCGAGCAGGGCCGCAGGAACATGCCAGAGTGTTTGCCAGGCACTTGCCCCCCAATCTGTCCTGGCTCCAGCCTGGCTCCATGCTTCCCAACCAGCTCCTGGATCCCGGCACCCTGCAGAGGACGGTGGAACCGTGCCACACCCTGGAACCAATGCTGCACCCTGAGCTGTGGAAACAAACCAACAACACCCAGGGCTGGAAGAAGAAAGATTATATTGAAACGGCCTTTGGGGACAGCAAGGAGGCCGGGGAGCTGCCCCGGAAAGTGGCCCTAGAGAAGGACATTCACACGGTCTGCTACGAAGTGGGGGACACAGAGCTGCCAGACCTGGAGGTAAGAGCTGGGCAGGGCTGACGTTCTGGCAAAGAGCACCCAAAGAGTATCTTCAGCTAAATGGAGCTGCAATGCGTTGAAGTCCTGCATGTCCACCCGAGCGGAGGCATAGCTAAGTCACTTGACATCTAGGGCCCATAAATTTTTGTCTGTTTCCCACTCCCCCCATAAACGACAAAATTATTATCCATACAAACCAACGTTTTCACAATTTTGGCCACTAATGGTGCCACCCCCCCGAGGGTGTCACCCGGTGTGGGCACCCCCCTAAGCACGCCACTGCAGAGGAGCCAATGTGAGGAGGAAGCCAAAGTCCTGTTTCCTTGCACGCTGCCAGACACCAAACTGTAGTAGAAATAACATAAATTGCTTGCTTAAAAAGAAGGAATGAGTAGATGTTTCAGTTCCTGCCTTCCTCGTTAACACGCTGTTGTGATTTTGGTGATTCAGCTGCAGGCCATGATGTTGAAATGCGGGGGGTGGGGGTGGGAGTATGGCACGTGTGGGAGAATGAAAACACAGCCCCACACAAGTTGTAGCTGTAAGCACGCTAACCTGGGAGTAAGTCCAATTGAGCTCAAGCAGGCTTATTTCTGCCTAGGATTGTACTGTCAGTGAGTACAATGGTGTACAGAGTGTACTTGGGCACTGAGGCCATGAAGTGTCAGGTTCTTAAGTCTATACAGTATATCCAGACACTCTCTCTCTTTGGATCATATTTCTCCATATAGGAAATATTTAAGTCTGAAAAGTTGTGGGCGTCTGAACGGGCATGAATTGCAACAGGTGGTACGAGACTCTTTGGTGGTGCTTGTGGTTTAGTCGTGCTTGTGGTTTACGTTGCAACAGGCTGTTCGTGTTTGCTTGCTGCCATTTTAATTTTAAAATATGCTTAAATCCTGAGAGCCACAAGCTTTCAGCCTTAAAAAACATGTTTTAATATACAGTACTTGATGCTGAAAAAAAAACAACACCAAACATGAAACTCGATGATGTCATATTCTGGGCAAGGTTTGCCATTTCCTCAGTAAAATTGCCGGATACGGCTAACATGTATTCTAAGCAGCAGTTGGCCAAGCTAAGGGTGCTTTGGGGTGCTCCCCTTGCCCTGGAGGCTGGCACTGAAAATGCTTGCTCTCTGCTTCCGTCCCTAGAACGACTCGTCAAGCGACAGTGATACGGAGAGCGAGAGCAGTTTCTCAGTGCTACTGCCTGAGGATTACCTGGGGCTGGCTGTCTTCTCTATGCTGTGTTGCTTCTGGCCATTGGGCATCGCTGCCTTCTACCTGTCCCAAAAGGTGGGTGTCGTCAACCGAGAGAACAGGAAACCGGGTGGGCAGCATTAAGGTGAGCGGGTGGTGACAAGGACCAGGATGAAGTCATAAACTGGCAGGGGAATGTGGCCTAATGGTTAGCCTTGGGACTGGGCAGAGCCGAGTTCAAACCCCCTGCAGCCACAATGCTTATCTTGGGTTAGTCATTCTATGTCTGATGTGCCCCAGTGGCTGGAAAAATGTCATGTAGCGCCCCCCCCTCCCCAAGCAAACTATGGATATCATTCTCCTTCACCACTACTCTATTGCAGCTCTTCTCTGTTTGCATGTGGGATGATATCCCATCTTTCCTGATCTCCTCTATGGAGAACTCGTGCAAGGAAAGCGTCCTACAGGTAGACCACAGCTGCGATACAAGGACATCTGCAAGAGGGATCTGAAGGCCTTAGGAGTGGACCTCAACAAGTGGGAAACCCTGGCCTCTGAGCGGCCCGCTTGGAGGCAGGCTGTGCAGCATGGCCTTTCCCAGTTTGAAGAGACACTTTGCCAACAGTCTGAGGCAAAGAAGGAAGGCCCACAGCCAGGGAGACAGACCAGGGACAGACTGCACTTGCTCCCAGTGTGGAAGGGATTGTCACTCCCGAATCGGCCTTTTCAGTCACACTAGACGCTGTTCCAGAACCACCATTCAGAGCGCGATACCACAGTCTTTCGAGACTGAAGGTTGCCAACTATTATTATTTCCTGACCATCCGTGGCTGCTAAAACTAATGAAACAGCACAAAAATACAATGCGATGTAAAAGAATAAAATACAAAACTCAGATACATTCTGAAAACAGTACACAATGTTGTTTTTTTCCTCCAAGGAGAAATGATGGAGTAAACATGTAATTCTGAATAATACATCAATCTCTGACCTCCCCGTTAAGCGCTAGATTTGGGAACTCTCATCCCAGGCTTCCCCTGAGCCTCACTCAAGTGAGGGACTGGGGGACACACACATTAAGATAGAAATGGGGAAGGGGTGGAAGATGTGAAGAGCCCAGATGCAGCAGGTGAAGGGCTTCAGGCTGAATGCTTATGTTGTCCTTCAGTCAGTGGTGTAGCTAAGGGGAGGCAGGAGGGATATATTGCCCCAGGTATCACACCTTGAGGGGATGCCCCATAGAGCCAATGCTGGCCCAACTGCCATGTTGGGGGGTAGGTGAAAGTACTGCAGCGACGAGGCCTCCTCGCCACTTTTTTCCAGCAGAAAAAAGAATGAAAAGCCATTGGCCACTCAGAGCAGCTTGCAACCACTCTGAGGGCACCATAAACAAAATTGGACAATTACTTCTGGGGCAATTCCAGGGGGTAGCGTCTGATGTCACAGCTTCAGGTGCCTGGTGCCTAGCTATGCCAATGTCTTCTGGTGTTGCATAAGCCTCAGTGTAGATTGGTTTAAAACAGGGGTATCCAAAGTTTTTGGCAGGAGGGCCACATCATCTCTCTGACACTGTGTCGGGGGCCAGGGGAAAAAAATTAATTTACATTTAAAATCTGAATAAATTTACATAAGTTTACATAAATAAATATATTAAAGATGAACTTATATGAATGCATGATGGTCTTGCAATAGCTCAAGGTCTATAAAAGTCCTTACACAAAGCAAGGCCAGCCTTTCCTTTGCTTCTGCTACTGCATCACAGACATGAAACAGCAAGCAGTGGAGGAAGCCCTCATCCCACAGCTTACGCAAGAGGTCAAACAGTCACCCTTACGCTGAGAGCAGTTGCGTCAGGCCAGTGTGGGTTCCAGCAAGTCTCTGGAGGGCCAGAGGTTCATTGGAGAATGGGGGCTCCCTGAGGGCCGCATTGAGAGGCCTCGAGGGCCGCATGTGGCCCCAGGGCCGGGGTTTGGGCACCCCTGGTTTAAAACAAGGGGGAGTCTCTAGTTTCACCCTTTTTCAAGGGGCTTAGGGTGGCATTGCATCTATACTACAACTGTTGGACACGAGCCAGGCGGAGAGGATGTCGTTTGTCCAAGGCCATCCAATAGGTTTCATAGCCAAGCCAAAGTTTGACCAGACCAGCTCTCTGCTTTCTGAATCAACGTGGGCAGGATCCAGCAAGCAATTTAATCCAGGTCAGACCTGTCCCCACACACACCGCATACCTGTTTGAAATCACCTGTGACAATGCAAATCAGGACATCTCCAGTCTGCAGCTCACCTCTGCCATGAGGTGTCCTTCCTCAAGTCATTTATTTTCTTGGCCTCAATCTTCCCATCTGCAGCGTGGGAACAATAATATCCTGTTACCTATGGCTGTCGGGTCAAGGTCAAGCGAAACGCTATGCAAACGTATTCTTATCACAGAAAGCTTGGGATTTTAAAGCAGTGAAGGAAATAACACCAAAGAGCACCTCTGAGCAGATGCAGAATGCTTTTCTCTCAAGAAAGAAGTGCAGCCATTCTTTCTGGGATTGCAGTGAGAACTTCAGGGCAGAGGTTCCAGGTGCTACAGCTACTTCTTTCTGTTAACTTTTAAAGCAGCCATTTTCAACCAGTGTGCCGTGAAAGGTTCACAGTGCTCTGTGGGAGTTTGGAGCGCAGCGGTTGAAAGTAGCTGAAAAACTCTTCCAGGTTCTGTGGCTCAGTTTCTAGGGCATCTGTCCTGTAGTAACAAATTGTCTGTCCCTCTTCCTCTGCCGGCAGAGGGACAATTTGTTGCTACAGACAGTTGCCCTAGAAATAGAGCCGCAGGACCCAGATGAGTCTCCTGGAAGCCGGAAGTGACATCACAAGTGGCAAAGACCATAGTGGTCAGTGTGCTGTGATAAGATACGTAATGTAGTTGCTGTCTTTCTTCCACTTTTTGCTCTGCAGACAAACAAGGCATCAGCCAAGGGGGACTACCCTGGTGCGTGGACGGCTTCCCGCCAGACCTTTGCATTGGCCGTCTTGTCCATCATCCTCGGCATCTGCACCTACATTGGCGCCGTGGTGGCTCTCATTGCTTACCTGTCCAACAAGGCGCCAACCTAGGACCTCCCTGCACCCGGTGAGAGCGAGCGCGAGAGAGACACTCACACATACACAACCACACCTGCCCCTTCTCCTGGCAGAAGCAGGGACGGAGGGGCCACTGTGGGTGTGATGGAGCTGGCATGTCGTTCCTGGTGTTGGTTTCGCCAAAAACCCCTCAATTCATCTCAGCAACCCCTGTGGACCAAAAACGAAACAGTGATGGATTCAGTGGCGAGAGGCAGGAGACTGGACTGGGGAGTGGGAAGTGGGGGGGCACCAGGCCTGGATCAGAGCTGCTCCTCAAGTCTCTGCCTCTGAAGAGCCCTGGACAGGTGGGGGTGGTTGCTGCCTGATCCAGCCCAGTTTGCTTTCAGATGCACCTTCGATTCTGGACAAACCAGCCTCCTGCTCTCCCAGAAAACAGACGGGAACATTTAGTCAGATGAGACACGGAACAGAGTTCTTGGAACTGTGAGTGGGGGGTTGCTGCCTCCCCACAGCAGGAAGGGGGAGGGATTGTCGTCTCTGTGCAAGATGGACGCTCCCAGGCTATGCTCCCCCCCCCTCCGCATCGGAACACTCCTCCCAACTCTTGGTGTTTCTTGCAGTCATTCCTCCTTTTATACAGAGCTCCTCACCCACCCACACTCATCATGGCTTGTGAACCACAGGTCGGACCTCCCCCCCCTCAATAAACCACCAGTGCACTCTGCCTCTCCAGCCCCCTCGTGTGTCCCCGGCTCTCAACACACACCCCCTGCAATCTGGGTTGAATCCCACTTCCCTGCACACAAAAGATTGCGAGAAAAGGCTCTGTGGTCTGAGCAAAACCTCTTCAGACCTTCAGGTCTGTGGATCAGGCTGGACCTGCCCAGGGGGACTTGCACGGGCCTTCCGAGCTCTCCCGCCCCCCTTTCTGTGCCACTGCTCGTGGGACAGCTGCTGGGGGTGTCCCAAGCCTGGCTGCCATGTACCCTTGCATATGCACCCCTGCAAGCTGGGGCAAAAGGCAGTCGCTGCCCCTGTGTCAACAAAGCCCTGACCCCAAGGAGCTTAGTTTCCTCGTGCAGCCGTAGCTCAACCAGCGGGCTCACATTTTGCATGCGGAAGGCCCCAGAGTTCAGTCCTGGGTAGCTCCTCTGGGTATGGGAAGCCTCTTTCTGAAAACTTGCAGAGGTGCTGCCGCTGCCCGCCTGTGATGAGACGCCGAGCTAGATACTGAGCACCATATGCTGATGGTCAATGGCAGGGAAAACAGCAGGTGGAGGGAGAGACGAATGGGGGCGGATGCGCTACTGGCACTGAAAGCTCAGTGACAGTTGAAGACTGAGGATAAGCGAAGGAGAAAGTGGGTTTTTGCCGAAGGAAGAGGAATGGCACTTTGCACATGCTCAGCGAGTGGCAGCTGCTTTTGTGGGAGTGGGAGACGGGTGGCAGGTTGACCCTCACACTTAAGCCTCACGACTATGCTCCAGCCTCAGCCAGGTCCAATTTATATCTGCCTGTGAGCCCAGTCCTTCTCTTTCTAAGGTGTGCTCCTCCACAGCGCTGGCAGCTCTCGGAGGCATGGCTTTGCAAGCTGACTCAAAGCATGTAAAGCAATTGCGAAGGTGGCATGAATCACTCACAGCCTCCCTGCCTAAAGCTGGCAGGAACCTGAGAAGGCTGAGCTTGGTAGAACCTCCAGTGGCAGAGACAGCAGATCACCAAGTACCAGATGTGTGTGTGGGGGGGGCAGACAGAATGGAGACAGCCGTTGCCTCCCCACCTTGCTGGGGGGCTTCCAACCGCCTGACCGCCATTGGGAACAGGATGCTGGACTAGGTGAGAGTGTGGGCTGATGCAAGAGGGCCAAGGGAGAAAGTTTTTCCTGGATGGTACTGCTTCAGGCTACGGGGCCAGAATGTCCAAAAGGGTTAAAAACTGCTCCTGATCTCGGAAGCTAAGCAGGGTCAGGCCTGGTTCGTACTTGGATGGGAGACCGCCTGGGTGCTGTAGGCTTATACCATAGTCTTTCGGGACTGAAGGTTGCCATCCATGATGAAAATGGGTGCCAAATGCCTCTTTCCTCCCTGTCTCTGGATTGGGAAATGCAAGAGGGGGGGTTCAGCAGGAGGGGAAGCCTGGCGGAGAGGTGGTAGGTGAGAACAGCCATTCCCAGTGGGAGCCACATGCCCCCCCCCCCTTGGCATCCTGGCAGCTTTGAAAGGAGCCACAGACTGGTGTGCAACAATAAGTGATTTTATGGTCACGTTGCACCCTTGTTTGACTGAAGGGGGCTGGGACTTGAGAAGAACTCCCAAGGGGCCATTTTTATTTATTTTATTTTTTATTCACATTTTTATACTGCCCTTTTTTCCAAAGAGCTCAGAGCAGTTTACACAGCTGCTCCTCCCCTCCTTCCTGTCCTCACAACAACCCTGTGAGGTAGGTGAGGCTGAGAGAAAGTGACTGGCCCAAGGTCACCCAGGAAGCTTTGTGGCTGAGGGGAGATTTGAACCGGGATCATCCAAATCTAAGTCCACCTCCCAAACCACTACACCACCCTGGCTCTCCTGGCCATAACCTCCCCCCCCCCCCCAAGGTTGAGAACGGCTTGACTAGAGCATTGCCTAACACTCTTCCTCTTGCCCCCCTTCCTTTCCCAATCCCAGTGGGGGCAAGTAGGTGGACACCCCGTGCCCTTCTGCTGCCTGAGGACAACTGCCTCATTTGGACTGGCCAGGCCTGCAGACACATTATAATGTGCTGACACATTAATTATCTGCCATTTTTAAGCAACCCTCCCTCACCCCCTGTGCATCCTGGAAAAGCTTTGATGCAAAATTCTCCTGAGTGCATTAAGTACCTTCCTTTCCCTGTCCTTCCTTGCTGGCTTCTCCCCACCCCACATAAAACCCCCCCACCACTCTGTTCCTTTCTCGTTCTCACACTTGCTTCCAAAGCACCATGAATTATTGAGTGTCCTGGCGCTTTATCACATATTTATGCGCCGTCCCTGGCCTGCTTCTTTCTCAAGCAGTCACCATCATCCGAAGCTCAGCTCAGGTGGAAAGCAAGGGGGGAAAAATCTGCGTCAAGACTCAAGACCCTGTGGGGCCCCCGTGTCATTCCTGTCCAGAGCAGAGACTACTGAGGGAGGGAAAGAGTGGAGGGGGAAAAAAAAACACACCCCAGACTGTTCTTAAAAGACAAAGAAAATGGTTTGAGGTTTTGGATCTGCATTCCTCAAGCTAGCTGCAAACCATGATTTGCAACCATGCAGAAAGGTCTGTAGTGTAAATAGCTCAGCCACACACCCTCCACACCCCAAATGGGAGAAGCTAAGTACTTGAAAGGGATCTTCTGCCAGGCTCCTAGCAGCATGGAAACTCAGACCCATGCAGCACAAAAAAGCACAGCCCACTCCAAAGCGCTGTCCTAGACAGCCATCTTGAGTCACCTAGTGGTAGACAATTGTTCTTTATCCTCAGTAACTAGCACTCTGAGGTAGACTGCATCTGCTTGAGGAGGATCCACCAAACGTGCATAGCTCTCAGCCGTTGATAGACCAATCCTTTGTGAATCGGCGTCATCCCTCTTTTTTTTTTTTTGCGCAAAGACATCTCAGCGTGTGGCCATCGCTGCATCTTGTGGCAGTGAATTCCATAAGCTAATTCTCCAAATAGGATTGTTTTAAAGTAAAAGTTTAGATGCTCCATGTAGTAGACACCAATAGCAAGTATTTTACTCTAGGCTTCTGTCAATGTTCCAGAGATAGGGAAAATACAGAATTCTGCCTGTTTTCTGCCCTGGGCTCACAAGGTTCTGGGCTTTTCAAGTCTCCCAAAATGCTCCGGAGAGCTGAACAGTGCTCTTTGATAGGCTGCAAGGACTTGGTCCTCCGCAGTGCTGGCATCTCTCAGAGGCAGAGCGCTGGGGTTGGCTCAGCCCACGGCCTGACTCAAAGCATGCGGCAGATTTTGAAGGCAGCGGGCGGAATTAATCACTTACAGCCCCCCCCCCCAAAAGTTGGCAGGATCAAAGTGCGCAATAGTGTCGCCATGGGCGGGATTGTGGGAATGGTGAGGAGTAGTTCGTCTGGAAAGAGAGACAGTGGCCAGGCCTGCGCTGGCTCCACAGGGGCAAGACCTGGGGTGCACCCAAGCCGCGTTCTCCGTCTCATGAATAAAATGCCAAGCGCTGCTTGATCGAAGGAGGCCACACTGGCATCAAAAGAGGAGACAGCCTTGGGGGGAAAAAAGAAGAAAACAAGCTCAGATGAAGCAAGTCTAATTGAAAAAAAAAAGAGGGGGGGGGGAGAAAAGATGGGCAAGCATTGGGCTCCAGAGACACTGTTGAGTCCCTCAACCCAGTCCTTCCCTCCCCACTCCAGTCTTGCCAATTAAATTCTTAGGATTTCTCAAGGTGGGGGAGAAGAGGCGTCAGTGATGGGGAAAGAGGGTGTAAAATAATCTAATGCAGTCCAATTGAATATTCATGGCAGGAAACTGGAATCAAGAGAGTGTAGCAGTTGGGAACAGAGACTGCTTTCCGCTCTGAAGAAGGGGGGAGAGGGGGTCACCCTGTCCTTTCAAGGGAGGAGGAGGAAGAGGCCGTTTGGACCAGCGAGGACGGTTTTGTGCAACGGTTATCTGGTTGCCCTTTGGAAAACCAGCCGGGGTTTTCCAGAGGGGTGGCTGGTTAAATCAGGAAACGACACAGCCCTCTGAAAGCACCGATGGGGGAAATTAAAAAAAGATCATTTCATCAACGCAATTAGGCTCATTAATCAGAGCAGGCGGTTTGCCTCAAACCAGGGCAGCTGGTGAAGGTTAAGGAGTGGCAGGGACTCCAGGAAGCGAGGCAGCAGGCTCGGGCTCGAACCCAAGATCGCAAGGAGCCAGGACTTGATGAAGATGAATCGATGCAGTTTAGCAGAGTGACCAGCACCCGCTCAGTCCAGCTGCCTCCGGAAACATAGATGTCAGCGCACTGCACACTTGTACAGGCTTGTTTTTAGCAATGCACTGGACACAGAATGTGAAACCCAGCCCCAATTTTGGGTGACTAAGGGCACAGTCCTAACCGACTTTCCAGCACTGACATAGCTGTGCCAATGTGGGGTGCACTGCATCCTGCAGTGGGGAGGCAGTCAAGGGGGCCTCCTCCAGGTAAGGACATGTTTATTACCTTGAGGCAGGATGTGGCTGGGCCAGTGCTGGAAAGTTGGTTAGGACTGAGCCCTAAGTCGGTTAATTAGATCAGAAGTTGGTTTAGTGTTTTTAAGTAGGTTTCTGGTCCTCATGGGGGATGGAAAAACATAAAAGCAAAACCAGAGTGGGAGAAAGATAATAAGATGAGATAATGCAATCAGCAACTACATCTTAAGGAGGACATCTGGAGCAGGTGCAGAACACCCCTGCCACTTTTGCAAGCAACCCACTCCCCTCCATTGCCAATGCCCATAAGCTATTGAATTGTCTCCTTTTAAGGGGGAAGGAGGAGGAGACGGCTTGAGAGGTGGCAAGCCATTCTCCAGAAGCCAGACTGGCATACAGGCTGCTCACTGCCAAACCTCCCAGCAAATTCAAGCCCCAAATTCAAATCCTGACTCAGCCAATGGCTTTGGCAAAGGAGGCCGAGCTCAGCTCTTCCTAACAAGACACCCATCTATCCTCCTATTACAAGGAAAAAATGATAAAACGTTAAGAGCCAAGGGTTATTTATGAAATATTTATTTGTCATTTCCTCAGATCTGGGAGAAGAGCTACAGGCCGGGATGCTTGGGCTCTCTGTCTTAGCTCTGGAAATAGCTACTTGATCCCAGGAATTCTGCTCCACTACAAAGCTGTGCCGTTGTTCTTTCTGCAGTTTAGGACTAGAGTGCGGACACGGGCCTAGGGGGGTATACGACTCCCAGGGGAAAACCACATTTATTTCTGCTTCTGCCAGCGCATCCCTTTATTCCGGAGGCCAGGAGATGCAATGAAGAAGCATAAACCAAGCTGTGAGTGGATTCCAACTTGGCAGGGGATTGCAGCCTCACCTCTGCGGCTGCCAAACTGCAAAGTTAAAAACAAGCAGGAAAAAGTTCCGCAGAATATTAACATGCATGGGGGGGGGGAAGGTAGAATCCCCCCCATCTCGGTTGTATTTATGAGGCTCATGATGCGGGCCTGTTGGGGAAATCTAGTGCATCCCGCCCCCCCCATGGGCTGCTGAGGAAGTGGTGGGAGCTGTGCCTAGTCAGGAATTGTGCTGGGAGAGGAGATGGCAGACCACCTCAGAACAACGTGGTGGTCCAGAAACGGCTATGCAACTCTCAGAATGCAAAGCCATATCAATGACTGAGCAAGCATGCATGGGAGTGAAGGTAGAGCTCCTCACCCTAGAAGTTCTAGACCCACCAGCATAGCTGAGGGGTGCTGGGGGGGTACAGGGCCCTGGGTAGCATCTAGATCCAAACCCGAAGGACGTCACTTTGAGGATTGGAGTTGGGGAGGCATGGAAACTGAGCTACAATTTCCCACTGAAGTGGCCACGCTTTTGAAAGCACCTTGCCCACCTTAACCTGTTTGGGGATACTACAGTCCCAATTAATTTTTCCATCCCACTCTTCTACCAAAGTGTTCAAGGTTCTTTGCCCTCCCGCCCCCCATTTTATCCTCACGGCGAGGTAAGTGAGGCTGCGACGGACTGGCTGCAGGTTACCAGGGATCTTCATGGCTGGGAGGGGGCATTTGAAACCGGGCCTCTCCACCCCTAGTTGGACACATTTCTCCATTATACCATGCGGGCTCTTGGCTTCAAAGGGAAAAGCAGGTCTCAGTTCCTGGGCAGGGAGAATGCTGATGTCCCTCGCTTTCAAGCCTTTCCATGGCTTCATTAGAGTATGCAAGCAGAGTACGAGGCACGGAGAAGACAGGAAAGAAGAAGAGAGTGCGGGTTTAATGACTGCCAGACTATTTCAGGCAGAGACATCAGAAAATTGGAAAAGGAACCATCTGACTTCGGAAGCAGGACAAAAGCGGAGATTGCTTTTGCACAGGCTGGTGGGGTCGCGGCTTTTGCTGGAAGGCACGGCTCAAAGCATGACGGAGCTGGAAACTCCCGAGTTCCAGGCGAGGGCTCGAGCGCCTCTTAGCGGAGGGTCCTGGGTGCCGAGGGGCAGCTGAAGCCACTGAGTGGAATCGAGGGGGCTGTTAAAACACCCTGCACCGCAATCTCAGTCCGCAGGGGTCAAATGGCGGCCCCAAGACTTTAGGAACGGAGGCTGCGCTCGGAAGGAGGCAGGCCAAACACGACCAGCCTCGCCGGTGCCCTTTGGCAACCGGTATCTGTCCCTTGTGCCTGAGCGAGGAGTCACCACTTGGAGTACTTCCTGCAAGCAGAATCGCGGAAGAACTGGAAGATGGTGCTGGCGGCTTGCTGTGAGGCGGCGATGCACTGCTGGAGCTGTAGAGCGGAGGAGAGGACAGGCAGTTACACCAGGAAACAGAATCCCTAGAGGTGGGGGGAGAGAAAAGCACCCTCCCCAAGAGCCACATCATCACACGAGGGCCTTCTGAAGGCAACAAACTTCAGGTTCACCTACCACAGAGCTCATCTCTGTTGGGGCACAGACAATCAGGGAAACCGCCTCCAGGTTCCCATGCATATGGTATCATTTCAGCCCCACAGATTCTGGTTTACCCCCACAATTCATAGTATTTGCCACAGACTCGCTTGCACGTCATTTTGTTTTACACATCCATGTGATAACCCTGCAACACACAACGGATTGCTCCCTGATCCTGTCCATTCGCAGAACGGGATCCGACCATCCAATTCCTGAAGCGGATTCTCAGTGAGGAGCGTTTCGACATGTTACAGAGGAGCTCCTTTCCTCCTGATCCAGGAATCGGGAGACCACAGAGAGCCCATTCTGAGCCGCGGACTCCTGCAGAGGTCCACAAACTGCTGCACTCGCTGACTGGGGTGGAAAACCACCATGCGACACCCCCTTGCCTTCTCCGGGAAGGCAAAGCGTGAAGACTGGTACTCGGTCACCCTGACTTGGGTGCCTGGCTGCACCCTTTCCCATGCAGCCCTGCACTCCACACCAGTGGGTTTCTCTCACTGAAGCTGGTGCAACTCCTGGCCCTGGCAGACTTACAAAACCAAAAATGCACCGAAGAGGAAAGAGAGGGGGGAGGAGAGAGAGATCGGGGCTGTGCATGTGTGAAACAGAGAGAATGGTTCGCAGTGGGGGAGACAGTGCAAGTGGGAGCTATCAAAGGGATAAGCAATAAAAGGCTTTTGCTCAGAAAACAGATGCAGAAAAAAGAATTCTGGGACACGCTACTGATCTGCGGCTTCCCAGACACCTGCTGGCTCCCTGGAGCCAATTAAACCCCGATGCCCGTTTTTCCGCTAAGTCTGCGAAGAATCAAGGGGTTACCAGTGGCCCCCCTCTCGTCTTGGGTCTTAATCAGTCAATTTATATGCAAGGGGAGGTTATCAAACCCCAACACTCTCTCCCCTCAACACCAGACAACCTCCCCGCTCCAGACCAGACTGCGCGGGACTGTCAGGAACTGTCAGGGCTGCTTACGGACTTTCCAACTCAATTAGTGCCGGCACGCGGCAGAGGCAGAGCAGAGCTGGCATGCGCCACGTCGGCTCATGTTGTGCTTCTCCCTCATCCCCCCCATGTCGGGGAGGCCACGGCGCACTGGGAGCAGGCGCCTGGCAATTGATTTACACGCAGTGGCGGGCGGACACGGTTTCCTCGCCTTGTCCGGGTGCGGCGAGAGGGAACTGCAGACAAACAGCTACAAATAAAGAACTCGCTCTGCACTCCCGCTCAATAGGAGAACGCATCAATCTTCTGTCGTACACACAGGCACAGTTGCGCAGGCTCCGCGCGGGAGGCAAGCACCCAAGCCCTTGCTAATCCACCCCAGTGCATCGCAGTGGCTCTCAAAAGCGCCAGGCAGGCCTCCCTGGGGAGACACAATTAATTCCCAGGAGAGACCCCCAACTCCCCTTCCTGCACACACATGTGTGCGCACCTTGATCCAGGGACAATGCAGACATACTTATTATCAGCAGAGCTATGCGCACCGACAAGAAAGGATGCGGCTTCCTGGCCAAGACAGGCTGAATTGTGCCACCTGTGCAAAAGAGACGTGCGTCATTTCTCCTTTTAGACATGCTACTGTTTTTGCGTGCATAAATTTAGCCCCACTTCCGCTAATCACTGGGCACTGAAGCACCCCCGCAGTTGGAAATCTTATTCAGCCTCCCTCCCCGTTCCGGCTTCCAAGGTTTAATTTAGGCATCTTCCTGCATGCTCTGCAGGAGCCAATCTTGGCACCCATAAGGCCTAGAAACTTGGTTTGCTTCCCTCCCACAAAAGAAAAAAAAAAAAAGAGAACTGAATTCTGCAAAAGGGACAGGAAGTATGGGAATGAAAAAGGGAGAGGCCCTTTAACAGGCTTCTGCCCCAGTCTTGCTCAATGGCTGCCAATCTTCGGAGAGCAGACACACAGGCACTAGCTGTCACGTGCAACGGTCCTCTTGTTGTGGACGCTCATCCACCCCCTTCCTCTTTATCCACCCACCTACTGGGCACAGGTAAGGAGCCCCATAGTCAGTTTCCCTCTCTCAGCAGGATGACGACCCACCTCCAATCAGGGTATGTCAAGAGGCTTTCTGCTTAAGGGACTGGGTCATTTTGAGAACCCAAATGATGGAGGTGTCAGAATGAGCGCTATCAGCACAGGGAAGGTACAGCTAGTGGCATAGCTACGTCAACGCACTAGCTTGGTTGGCAACCTTCAGGCTCAAAAGACTGTGGTATAAGCCTATGGTGGTCTCCCATCCAAATACTAACCAGGCCTGACCCTGCTTAGCTTCCGAGATTAGACAAGATCAGGCATGTGCAGGGTAACAGTTGCACAAAAATTAACACCCCCATAACCCCCCCCCCAAATTTTAACACTCCCCTCCATATGACATCTTAAAGGCCTCCAAAAGGCACTTCCGGGTTTTTGCCAAAAACAGAAGTGCCTTTCGGAGGCCTCTAAGACACACCCTCAAGGTGTGGCACCTGGGGCGATGCACCCCCTGCCCCCTTAGCTATGCCATTGGGCACAGCAGGACAGAGAGGATCCTGCAAAAGAGGATAACAGCAAATAAGCAGAGGAGAGACCAGAAGGGGAGGTGATGGGCAAGTCTCTGAATTAACAGTGGAGAGCCTAGAAGGTCAGAAGCAGTGGGGAAGTGGGGGGGGGGGGAGACAGGGAGACCATGCAGAGATGGAGCCGTGGAGTGACATAATCTCAGCAGGAGGAGAGATGAGCCCACTGACCCACCCCACCCAAGCATTCAAACTCCCCCCCCCCCACATGCCTGCTACTGGTTTGTTTCCCATTAACAAGCAAGGCCATGTTGATGGAAAGCTGCCAGGGCTCCCCTTCAACAGCTGTTATCGGCAGAGTTCAAAGGGGTTGTTTTAATTTCCTCCCTGGCATTCCTCAGTCGGTCTGACAGCATCTCTGGGCTTGCCTGATCCGAGGCGGGTGGGAAGAGCAGCTTCCTGCTTTGCTCTGAGGCGGGCCATGCTGCCCAGAGGAAGGGCCTTCGGGGGTCTGGGTGCACGCATTCCAGACCATCTAGCAGCACACGGATTCACTACCCATCCAGCACGACCCTGTGGCACTTGTGACCTGGTCTGCGTTCACGCACCACAAAACGCAAGTCGGAAATGCTCGCAGGTATTCCAGCGTGCACAGACCCATGTGCGGACACGCTCTGCAAAAGAAGGAATGGCACCGTTTTGGAGCAGGGGCAGAAAACGGTTCTCTGCCTGGGTCCGTTTCCACCCCTTTCCAGTCCTGGAAGAGGGGAGGGAGCTGTGTCCGTCTGGAAATGGGGCGGGGGGCTTTTCTGAGAGGCACTACAGCCTGGTAGGGGGAGCAGCAAGGATACACCGAGGCATCATCTCTGGTTCCTGATTCCAAGGTGGCTTACAGAGGATCTCCACCTGCACAGAGCTGATCCAGGGTTTCCTTGCCAGTGTTTCAGTTCTGTTCTTCAAGGCAGCCACATGCAAAACCCAGGCTGGGAGAGGGTCCCCCCCCCCCACTCCTAGCTCCCAAGGTCACTTGCAGGAGTTGGGGGGGGGGAGCTGTGTTTGGCAAGAGAACACACGGAAGACAGAGTCTGCATCACAAGAAGCAAAAAGGCCTAGGACCTCCTACTTCTTGCACCAGCCCTGGTCAGCACAGAGGCTCACACTGCCCGCAACTGTAGGGGGGCCAACCCTGCACATCCCTCTTCCCTTCTCGGGTCAGTGCAAACAAAGTCCCAGGGAGTCTCGTAGGCCAGGTCTTCATCTGGAGCACACTGCAGGCTGCCCTTCTCCAAAGCTCTCCAGACTCGCATGACACACATTTGCAGCCCTCACAACGCAGGCAGGGCATAAGAACATAAGAACATAAGAACAGCCCCACTGGATCAGGCCATAGGCCCATCTAGTCCAGCTTCCTGTATCTCACAGCGGCCCACCAAATGCCCCAGGGAGCACACCAGATAACAAGAGACCTCATCCTGGTGCCCTCCCCTACATCTGGCATTCTGACTTAACCCATTCCTAAAATCAGGAGGTTGCGCATACACATCATGGCTTGTACCCCATAATGGATTTTTCCTCCAGAAACTCGTCCAGTCCCCTTTTAAAGGCGTCTAGGCTAGACGCCAGCACCAGGGCCCTTGGACGTTCTGCTGGGCTTTTGATCATGGGATTTGTGCTGAAGTTAAGCGGTATATAAATACTGTTAATAATAATTATAATAATAATTAACAATAAGTTTTTGCCCACTACTCAGTCCCCACCGGTGGCCCCCCTCAGCCAAAAGGCCCTCCCCCACAAGCAAGAAAAGAGCAGGGAGCTGGGCCGCTCTGAAAGACCAAACGTCGTAACCTGAACAGATGCTTCCCAACAACCACTGCCCCAAGGGGAGTAGAGGCACTGAGCAGTGACAATTTGGATGATACGCAGGGGTCCAGGCCGTGGCTGTGCTCCAAGAGCGCCAGGCCTCTCCCCTCCCTCTCCTTGGGGGGTTAACGGCCTCTTTTTCCAGACAGCTATCTATGAAATAGATGTCGGGCTCCGTGGCAGAAGTCAATCAGGCAGAACTTGACCCACTGGAGGCAAACAGAGAGCAAAAAGAGAACATTACCGGACCTGGCAGCTCCTGATCTCTGTGTCTGAAAGCCAGGAACAATACTCCCTTCCCCCTGCTCTTGCACCCCATGTGGTTTCCTAGCTAGCAGCCATATCAGCCTGCGCCCAGTGTCTCCAAGCTAGGGCCATCATTTATCCTGCGTGTCCCTGAGGCTATTGCTCTTGCCCGAGGCAAAACTTCCCCCTGGCTGCTGACGGATGCAAAACATCAGCAGCTGCTGACGGATGCCAGCTGAGTGTGCCCTTTGCGGGAACACCCCCCCCCTCCCGTAATGCTGGAGTACTGCCCAGGAACAATATCTGAGGGGGGGGGTTCTCATGCATGCAACCTGTGTGGGGGCCACTCAGGTGAAAACTGGCAGCATGGGCGCATTGCAAGTTTTAAAACTACACGTGAAACCGCTTGCATTTCATCTCTCTGCTTCTGAATTACACTCGACAGAGTGAACCGTAGCCCAGAAAAAAAAAATGTGCCAAAATAAACATGGTGCATCTTCATGGTGCCGCAAGACTCTTTGTTAAATTACAGCAGGTCCATTTCAGTCCAGAGAAAGGAGGGGTAATTAAGGCCAACCAGAGGGCAAGTTGAGCGGAAAAGAACTGCACCGGGGAAAGTCATACATGTTTCTCCAGCCCTTTATCTGAGCTTTTGCTTGCCAAAAAAGAAGAAGCAAGGCTACAAAGTTTGCCAGGACATGATATTCTCTTGACCCTTAAACCACGGCTCTCAAACTTCCCCTTGCCATGACCCATCTGTTCTGAAGCAGAGGGTGCCGCAAACCACTTCCTTCTCTGGTTCCTTCACGGCAACCTCAGAAGACATAAGAAGAGCCCTGCTGGATCAGGCCATAGGCCCATCTAGTCCAGCTTCCTGTATCTCACAGACCTATGCAGGCTTCTGGACGCAACTGGAATAAACTTTCACAAACCCAAAACTAAACCAGAAGTGACTCCTGTTGCTTCTGGAGGCCTGCAGAGACCCACTTCACCTTCCAAATGCCCTCCGGAGGGCTCCAATTTGGAGCCAACTGGATGCAAGGGTAAGTGGGAGAGCCCAAACGAGGACTCACCTGACAGTTTGCTCTAAACCATATCCGTTCATAACAAGCGATCTGTATAAACCAACCCCAAGATGAGGTCTTCCTTAAAGATCCCCTCTTACATGGAGACTCGCTTGACCGCCATAAGGTGCAGGCTTAGAATTCCAGAACATTCTCCCACAAGAGGCCTCTTTGCCTCCTTCCCTTCTAGGTTTCACAAGAAAAAAAAGTGCATGATAAGGAAATGTGCCTATTTGCCTACATAGCATAGCCTGTAGAATCGTGCGCATAACCTTAACGGAAAATTTTTAATTACACCCCCCTCCATAGATATGCAACTTGGCTTACTTCCCGAGGCATCTGAAACAGTTCCGTCCTGCTTGGGAGAAATCTTTGACTACAATATACCTCCCTACACGGGCTCCTTTAACTTGCAGCATGTATTATATGAGCCCATCGGCTTCCACTCTCTCCCTGGGGAAATCTGCCAGGCCTCCTCCTTGTCTCTTTCTAAAAAGAACTGGAAGATATTTTTTATCCTGCAAAGCATGTTGTCGGTTGGTTTGCCCTGTGCCGGCTCTTATTAAAATCATAGTAGTAACAATATTATTGTGTTGTATTCGTGCTTTCAATTAAAAAGGCAGGTTTTAAAAAACACAAACCAAAATGGAGGGATTTCTCCCAATACTTTAAGTAAATCCCAAATAAAAGGGAGAAAAAAACCCACTGGTTTTGTTTTTCCTCACTTTGTTTTCTCAGTTTTTTTTCCCCTTTTAAAAGCACCAACTCATTAGAATTCACCCCAAAATAAAAGCGATTCCCCCCTTCTCTCGACAGAAACACTGTCTAATTAATGGCGCCTGGCTTCACCTCTGCTCAATAGCACATCAGTGTTCATAATTGTTCCTTTAGAGCAGGACGGGCTCGGCGTTCCAAGCCATTTGGCAAGAACGTGGTGACGGTAATGAGAAAAGACTCCACAGTCCTCACCCGGAATACTAAATGCCTTCCCTAAATGAATGGGGGGGGGCAGGGAGGACAGAAATCGATCCACCCTTTCCCCATCTTTGTGTGCATTTCCTACCCGTTGCTGATTGCACCTGTACCACCTTCCCCTCCTCGCCATGAAGCGCTAAGGAAAAGTGATGGATGGAATGGGACAGGCGCTCTGGCCGATGCAGACGGATACGTTCAACGAGCGCGGCTGGCGGGGCCCCCCCTGAGCCGCCCGCCAAAACAGGCTGTCAGGAGCCATGTCCAGGAACAGGGTCAGGCACCGGGGATCGAGAATACGCAAACGGTTTGGGAACTGAAGCCAAACCCTCCTGCCCCTCTCTCCTGACAGAGCGCGACGCCTTGCTCCATCTTAGTGGCACTTGGCCCGAGAGAAGTAAAACCACTGCAGCCGCAAACACTCAAAAATCCATCTGGCTCCGAACGCATCCCTTGAACATATTCCGCCACAATTAAGACCACTGACTTTGAATCTCTTTGGCTACACTAACATTCCTAATTCTTTCCGGCCCTGTTTTGCCCACAGCCGGGCAGCAAAGGCCCATTCATTTCGGAGGCTTCCCAGTGTTACACCTAACGATCCCTGCCACTCCCTTATCAGAGTGGGATGATCTAGAACAGTGGTTCCCAAACTTTTTAGAATTAGGACCCACTTTTTAAAATAACACTCTATCGGGACCCACTTTGGTTTACCAGACTTTTCAAAAGGAGGTCTAGAAAGAAACAATATTTTATTTACAGGGTGACCCCCCCAAAAAACAGAACCCATAAAAATTTTATTAAATCCTACAAAGGTCCAGTAAATTTCAAGAAACTGCATCCAGCACAAGTTTGGGGCCATTCATTAAGATGACATCTCTGTGAGCAGATAACAAAAAACTTACTGGACTCGAACTTCAATCTGTGTACAATTATCTGTAACAGTTTTATTCAAAGATTTGTGGGTTCTGTTTTTTTGGGGTCACCCTGTATAATAATAATAATCAGGGCTTTTTTTCTAATGGAACGCGGGGGGACGGAGTTCCGGCACCTTTTTGCAGGGCCCCCCCCTTTGGAGGCATTCCAGGAGGGGGGGAGCAAAATAGAGGCATTCGCTGGGTGGGTGCTGGGGGGTGCAGGGTGGGCGGGCGCCTGGCCCCTGCCTGACTGCACAACAACCCTCTCCCGCCCCATCTCCAAGCTCTCGCCTGAGCCCAGCCTGCCTCCCCTCCCCCTGCGCTCTGCTTCCCAGCGCAGCTTCCAAGCTGGTGGAGGGCACGGGGGACATGCTCTGACGCCGAGGAGGAGGACAAACAGCCAGCCAGCCAGCCAGCCAGCCAGCCAGCCAGGGAGATGGGCTGCGGCACCCACGGAACGCCCAGGTACTGGCTTGACGGAGGAGGAGAGGAAGGAAGCTGGCTGGTGCGGCCCCGTGCCAATCTGCAGCACAAGCCTAGGCATATCTACTCAGAAGTATGTCTCATTGTGCTCAATGGGGCTTGCTCCTGGGAAAGGGTGCATAGCCTTGCAGCCTGAGAGCCCAAGCATGTCTACTCAGAAGTAAGTTCCATTGTGTTCAATGGGACTTACTCCCAGGAAATTGTCATAGCCTTGCAGCCTGAGTAGACAGGCAGAGGAAGGGCTCTGAGGCTGCAGTCCACACTTTCCTGGGAGAAAGCCTCACTGCCTCTAGTGGGACGGACTTCTGAGTAGACAGGCAGAGGAGGGGCTCTGAGGCTGCAGTCCTCTCCACACTTTCCTGGGAGGAAGCCCCACTGCCTCTAGTGGGACTGACTTCTGAGTAGACAGGCACAGAAGGGGCTCTGAGGCTGCAGTCCTGTCCACACCTTCCTGGGAGGAAGCCCCACTGCCTCTAATGGGACTGACTTCTGAGTAGACAGGCACAGGATTGGGCCCTGAGGCTGCCATCCTATCCACAGTAAGCCCCATTCACTAAAGTGGACTTCTGAGTAGACATGCATAGGATTGGGCTCTTAGGCTGCAATCCTAGGCACTTTCCTGGGAGTAAGCTCCATTGACTAGAACGAGACTTACTTCAGAGTAGATATACCTAGGATTGGGCTCTTAACACTGACACAAATAATAATAATAATAATAATAATAATAATAATAATAATAATAATAATAAACAGGTATTTATATACCGCCTTTCTTGGTCTTTATTCAAGACTTTATTCAAGGCGGTTTACATAGGCAGGCTGATTAAATTCCCTTGGGGTTTTTACAATTGAAAGAAGGTTCTATCTTTCAAGAACCACAACAGTCCAGGTGTTTCACTCTGATCTGGTTTCACATTCTGGCCTCCTTCTCCCACACTCAGAGCAGATGGAATCGCTCGGCTTCAGCTTGTCATCTGCTTCAGGGTCGCACAGTGCCGGTGGCCTCGAACTGGCAACCTTGTGGATGTTATCTTCAGGCAGTCGGAGGTTCTACCCTCTAGACCAGACCTCCTGCCCAAATATATCTCAGTTGGCAACCTTCAGTCTCGAAAGACTATGGTATCGCGCTCTGAAAGGTGGTAAATATATATCTGCACCCGTTTTCACATGCACCACCAAATATATATCTGCACCCGTTTTCACATGCTAAGGGCAGGTGAAAAGGGATTCTACGTGTGTACAACGTGCTGTCCAGCCTTGCCAGAGATCCTCCTCATCCTTCCCCCACAAGCATGACCTCCGCCAGCCAGCGTTTGCAGCTCCTCTCCAGCAATGCACTGCAGCTGCTCGGGGCAGCAGAGAACATACAATTGCATGCCAAGCGCCTTCCCAAAGACACAGAGTATTCTGATACCTGAATTAAACCATATTTAATCGCTTGTTTGCAAACGTAGCTGTTTCTGTGTGCACCTAAGGACCCCTCTCGTGTAAGAATTCCTTTTTTGTTCTTACTCCCACAGTTGCTTAGAGTAATTTTACTACATGGAACTCATGTAAGCCATTTTCTGGAATCCATTCACTGCTTCCTCTCTTCGAAGTAGTGCTACACTACATACTACACGCTACAAGTGCACCTGTACAGAATTTTTCCCCATGTGTAGAAAAAGTAGCTTGGGGGAAGGGGATGTGGAGATTGACAGCCCAATCCTATGCATGTCTACTCAGAAGTAAGTTCATCTTTAGGGGGAAAGCACATAAAAAATATTTTATTTCTCCAATAAAAAATGGTTTAAAAATAAATAAATAAATAAATAAATAAATAAATGATTAACAAGTTATGAGTTCCTGCACCTTTTTATTTACAAAAAAAGCACTGATAATAATAATAATAATAATAATAATAATAATAATAATAATAATAATAATAATACATGTATTTATATACCGCCTTTCTTAGTCGTCAGATTTCTCTGCAGACTTTATTCAAGGCGGTTTACATGGGCAGGCTGTTCTAAATCCTCCTAGGGATTTTTACAATCGAAGAAAGGTGCTATCTTTCAAGAACCACAACATTTCAGATGGATCTTTCTGCTCTGGTATCACATTCTGGCCTTATTCTGGTATAAGTAATAATAACCGGGGAAAAAATTTATCTCTCTATATTTACACATCCTTGCAAACTGCAGGAGCTCAGTTCCTTGCAGAGCAGTTAAAAGCTACAGTATCTGATTTTACAATAGCCTCCGGGCTAGAGGCAACTGCTATCTGATCTTTCTATCACTGTTTGGCGAGCCACCAAAAAGTGGGTCCCGACCCACAGTTTGGGAACCGCTGATCTAGAAAGTTCTCCGTGAAAGCAATCACACATACAGGAACTTGGAAAATCCTTGACCATAGGTGAGGGGGGGGGGAATCGGGCCCTTCCCCACCAAAGGCCACCCTAGATCTTATTATGTGCCATAGTTCTTGAAAACTTTGGAATGCTTATAAACATTCCACAAACACCTCAGCAGTTGAGGAAGAAAGGTTCTCTCTTGTCAGTGTACTGAACATGGCGCTCTGAGAGCCAGTAGCAATGGAAGTTTTGGGATAGTTTCCCCCTTTGTTGCGTTTATCTGGTATCTTATTGGCCTGCAGATCTCCCGATTCCATGCTTCAATCCGATAGGTCAGGTGTCTACAACAGGAGGAAGTACCCGAAATGTGGACTTTGACGGCGAGATATCAGAAATTAACATACAGATCAATGTTTGTACATGTAGATTTGGGGTTTAGAGGGATGGCCAGGCCAAGCCACGACTCACCTGTTCCACAGAGCACGTCCCCTTTGTGCTTGACATCAGCACTTTCTTCTCAGCACTGTCAATAGCGAACGTCAGGACAGCCTGGGCCTCCTGAAAAAACGAACAAAGCTTCAGGTCCGTTTTACATGAGATTCAGAGCCATGATGGGTACCACGGAAGCTCCATGTTCAAGGGCAGAATAAATTCTGAACTCCTGCTAAGGCGGTGATTTTCAACATTTTTCTTCTCATGGTACACTGACCCCTACGGTCTTTGCATCTTGTGATGTCACTTATGGCTTCCGAGAGACTCGTCAGAGTTCTGTGGCTCTGTTTTTAGGGCAACAGTCCTGTAGTAATGAACTGTCTGTCCCTCTTCCTCCACCCGTAGAGGAACAGGGACAGAAAATTCATGACTACAGACAGTTGCTACAGAAACAAAGTCACAGAACCTGGAAGAGTTTTTCATCTATTTTTTTATTTTTAATTTTAACACAACACACACATCACACAGATCAACAACACAAACATTTAGGAGTGCAGGATACCACATACCACTTTTGTTAATACATCATTCTATTTTTTTCAGCTATTTTCAACAGCTGTGCTCCGAACTCCCGTGACACACCAGTTGAAGACGGCTGGGTTGGGGGACCAGCAGTGGGGGAGCACTATGGACTATGTGCCCCATTTGTGGGCATCAAGTGAGCCACTGTGGGAGGCAGAACTTGGGATTCAATTATCTTTTGGCCAGTGCCATGGGGTGGCAACACAGAGGAAGGCACATAGCCACAAATATTGCAGCAAGGTACAATTCCTAAAGTTAGGAAATTCTGGGGAGAATGTTCAGTAAAACTAAGATAATTTCAGGCTCTGCCTCTCCCAAAGAAGTGGCGTTTGGCTATTAGAAAGGTTCAGCTTTGAGAGATGACAAAGAAATACTCTTGCATCTATGAATGGCCACAAGATTGTGTATCGCAGGGAAGACCCTCCAAACTACTGTCTGTGACAGGTTTGGTTCATACAGGGTTGTGGTCTATTTTGTCTCTTGACAACTTACAAGAGATCAATGGAAGAAAGAGACCTAAATTACTTTGTAGGGAGACGGGACGTTTTTAATTGAACATGGAAACAGACGTTCTTGAACATTCATATCTGTTTGAAAGCCCTTCACGCTTGTAAAATGGAACTTACTTGTTCTGTTTGATGAAACATGACAATGTGTTACATGCATATATTAATTACAACCACAAAGGGGGGTTGTAAGGGAGTAGTAAGGCATCACTGCAGAACTTAAATACAAGTCACCGCCTACGTTTAAAAGCTACATTCCTGCTGCCTGAGCAGTTGAATAGAATTCTGCCTGTACACTTTTCCATATATCCCATAAGCTGAGGACTAGAAACTTATTTTCTACAGAGGCGTCTGTGTTTGGCATTCACGAGGAACACCCTCGCCAGAGATGTCCACCAGGCACCAATGAAGCTGTCACTCACACATCCGTTCAAGGTTTTTATCCTCTTGGACTTCCTGTTCCATTTTCTTCCACTTGAATTTGGTTGGGCTCTGACGTCTTCTTGCTGCCAATTTAAGCTAAAGGCTCTTTTAGTTCCCTGCTACTCAAGTGGCAATTTGACATTTTTGTCACTTGTTTTATGACTGCTTATATTTTTTGTATAAGGCCACTTTTTATAAAGACACTTCAAATGTTCACTGGGAAAAGTGAGTATAATTCTTTTAAGAAGCTAAAAATAGCCAAAAATCATTAGGTTAATTATTAATGTACTGTGCTCACAATCAGAGCAATGCAAATATTTTATTCATTTAATATACATATTTTAAATACTTTATTTAAAAGCATACTTAATACTTTAAATTTAAAGAATTTTAATAATACTTAATGTTTAACATTTGTACAGCACTTGGAATGTGCAAACTGCTTATTATTATCTTGATGTTGTTCTTACTGCAACTGGTGAGTAAGCATGATTATCCCCATACTACAGTTGGGGAAGACTGAGGCCAAGACAGCTTGCCTAAGGTCACCTAGTGCAGTATTTTTAAACTGGTATACCGTGGCACATTGGTGTGCTGTGAAAGGCCCATAGGTTTGCCATGACAGTTTGGAGCATAGTTGAAAATTTTGCAGAAAATTGCCAAAAATCTGTTCCAGGTTCTGCAGCTCTGTTTTTAGAGCAACTGTCTGTAGTAACATGTCTGTCCCTCTTCCTCCACTGGGAGAGGAACAAACAATCTTAGACAGTTGACCTAAAGACAGAGCTGCAGAACCTGGAAGAGTCTCCCGGAAGTCATAAGCGACATCACAAGCGGAGAAGACCATAGAGGTCAGTGTGCAGTGAGAAGGGAAACATTGAAAATCACTGACCTATGGAGTTCATGGAAGAGGGGAGATTTCGACCAGGGATATCCTGATTGGCTGAGAGCCAGCTCACTTGGAGCATCTCTTAGCATCTCTTTAAATGCTGGCACAAAATTTACCCTGACAAAGGGAAATTCACACAAAGTGAATTATTTATGAAATAATTCTGGCACTGAATGCCAACCTTTCTAGCCTTTCATTACAGGACAGACAGTGAAAGGTGAACTCAACGGCTTGCATGCTTCACCAGGCCAGAGTGTTCTGTCTGCGGGATTCACCCTTGGCACCCCCTGCTCCTAACCCCAAAGTGACACCCCACCCCACATCCATGCAGCTGTGGGACTGGAGCAGGGTTGCACGTGTTTTAGAATATGCAGTTCTTAAAGGAGCACTCGCATCCCAGGGCAGGCCGAAGGGATAGTTTAAGCCATTTCTGCCTGACGTTGCATACTGCACGACAGGCATCAACTGTATACACCTGTGGGCTGGGCAGAAATGGGTTAATCCAGCATTGCCCAGACCTGCCTCACCTCTCTGGCAGGCCCCACGTGGGGCTCCCTTTTTCTTCCATTTGAAAGCTAAAAAGGAGAGGCTGTGCTATTTTCAGGTGGTGGGGAGGCTGGAGGAGGCAGGGAGAAGGGACAGAGCCAAACTGCGGGTGATTAAGGAGAGCTCTAGCTGCAGAAGGCAGCTGGAGATGAATGGAACCCGGTGGCCGATAAATGAGCAAAACCATTAGGAAGGGAGGGCAGGGGTTCAGGTGGCCAGAGAGAAAGCGAGAGAGCTACTGACCTGCCAAGGCCATGAGAAGCAATTACCTGCCAGGGCTGACAAAGGAGTTACAACTGGCTCGCGGGGTCTTAGCAGCACCTGGCGCCATGCCGACCTGGCGCTTGCTGTATGGCTAACCGGGGATTTGGACAATGGGGGGGGGGAGCAGACCCTGCACAGTGGGAACGGGGCCTGTGACAGAACAGGGCTTGAAGGGCTCTTCCATCGCAGCTTGTCAGAATCTGACAGTTCCCATCACTGGAATTGGACGTGGGTCCTGCCATGAACTGGGGAAGGGGGCCACCCCACCTCCCCCCAAACTTGGCATATCCCATTCTACAGAAAACCTTTGCGCCCTCTCCCCCAGGTCCTTGCAGCCCTTGTACTCAGATTGGCAGGTACCCCACGCAGGGAAGCTGAAGATCTGGGGTGCAAACTCAGCCCGGCTGCATCTGACCCCGATTCTGGACACTTCCACAACCCCCGCTGGGATCCAGTACCATAGCTACAGTAAGACGGCACAGTAAGTACTGTAGATGCTACAATGCGCTGGGTACGTGGCCCCTCCCACACTTGCCGTCACAGCCACTCTGGGCAATTCCAATGGCGAGTGGGAGGGGCTGATTACAGAATGCATCGTGGCACCTAAAATACTCACAGTGCTGCCCCCTGTAGCTACACGGCTGGCAGTACCTCAAAGTTACAGAGAGTGAGGAAAGTCGAACGAGAGCTCAGGCACGGTGCTCTCCTTTCCTAACAAGGCATCCTGTCCCAAAGGATGCCCTGCTCAAAGGCATCCCTGCTCAAAGAGGAGGAGCCTTTGCTCCTGGTCCCTGCTCAAAGAGGAGGAGCCTTGACCTCAAGGACTGCCCTCTAAGTTCGGCTGAAAGCCTGGAGTACCCACCTTTTCCTGCTTGGCCGTGGGATCCAGGGTTATGTTGCCATCCGCATCCAAGGCGCAAGTCACTCCACAGAACAAGGAGTTCATGGGCAGCCCGGCATCCACCAGGCCCATGCAAGCGGCGTTCAAGCAGCAAGACAGCAGCTGCACCGGAGGAGGCTCTGTTAAGGAAGAACACGACCCCCAGGATGGTGCTGGGTGCCTGGTCACTGGCTCCAGGCAAGGCGGCAGGCAGGCCCTAAAGGAGCAAAGGGGGCTCAGTGCATTTTGCCACAGGACTGAAGGGAACCCAACAACATCAGGAAGGGCAGCTTCCCGTTATCAGAGAACTGGGGAGGAATTTCCCAACCACAAATGGGATAATCTGCAGATTTCATCCCATAACACAGGCCTACAAAAACCCCTTTTTTTAGTTACCAAAGATGGAAGGAATTTAGGATATTTTTGGGGTGCTGAATCCAAAAAACTGGCATCGGTTTTGCCCAATTGGCTCTAGTTTGGGGGGTATGGCATAGCCACCTTATACACCAATTCATGCAGCTTTCTCATGATGAAGCCAACTCCATGGCTCTGCCATGAAGCTGTCTTGGCCTCAGTCTTCCCCATCTGTAGTATGGGGATAATAATGCTTCCTCACCAGTTATTGGCAATAACCAAACAGAAGCATTGGAGGTGAATTTACCCTCTGCCAAACGCTACTCACTCTGGCCCCACCACCCCTCCCAGTCACTCCTAGGAAGGCGGGGGGGATCAGCAACGTGAAAGAGACTGGCCCAGCTGGGTGGGAAGAGCCTCTGTGGGATACCTGAGGACGCTGCATGGACAGAAAAAGAGGCATCAGGGATGCCCAATTTGTCAGGTTTACTTCTGATCTAAAGGCAAATCTTGAGCCTGCTTGGCAGGGCTCTCTCTGCTCAAGGCCAGAGGAGGCAGCGCAAGCCATGGACAGATTCCAACGCAGTTCCCACCCCCCCCTCCAGCCATTCCGCATCTCCAGGTTAATCAGGCTGCGTTGGCAGGATGCACGGCAGATGGGAACAAGGACTGGCAGCTCTCGTTATCCAGCGCTGACTAATAGAGCTGGCAAGCCAGGGGACAGGAGCGCAATTGGAGGCGGGATCTGGGCGGGCAAGGAAGGGGAGGGCCTGGTGGAAAGACCTGGCCGAAAGCTGGGACTCTTGAGACAATTGCCCACTATAGGGGGGATGGACATGCAAGACCAGAAGGCATGAAGGAAGGTGCCAACACGGGCAGCAGATTCGCACCCACAGCAGCTGATGGCGAGTTTCCTGCATGTCTGTCTACAGCAGTGATTTTCAACCACTGTGCCACGGCACACTGAGGGGCTGCAGATGGTCCATAGGTGTGCCATGGGAGTTTGGGGGAGGGTCATTTTTCAGTAGGGCCGGGGTGTGTGTGTGCGAGCCCCCCACCAGCAGCGCAGTCTGCCTTGTCAAAAAAACTGATGGTGCGCCTTGACCATCTCAGTACCTTGTCAGGGTGCTGTGGGATGAAAAAGGTTGAAAATCACTGGCCTAGAGTGTAAGCCCATCAGGACCAGGGCCTGTTCTCTCATTCTCATAAAGCAGGGGTGTCCAAAGTTTTCGGCAGGAGGGCCACATCATCTCTCTGACACTGTGTCGGGGGCCGAATTAATTTACATTTCAAATTTGAATAAATTTACATAAACGAATATATTAAAGGTGAACTTATATGAATGAATGAAGGTCTTGCAATAGCTCAAGGCCTATAAAAGGCCTTGCACAAAGCAAGGCTGGCCTTTCCTTTGCTGCTGCTACTGCATCACAGACGTGAAACAACAAGCAGTGGAGGGAGCCCTCATCCCACAGTTCACTCGAGAGGCCAAACAGTGTGGGCTCCAACAAATCCAGGGGCTCATTGGAGACTAGGGACTCCTTGAGGGCCACATAGAGAGGCCTTAAGGGCCGCAAGTGGCCCCAGGGCCGGGGTTTGGGCACCCCTGTCATAAAGCATCACACAGGTGGAGCTACCCCATTAAACCACATGGTAGGCCAGCCCATATCCTACTTGTCACTCTAAGAGCCAACACTTATGCTGAGAGCTGGCCCAAGACCTCCCAAAGACTGCTCTCCCCTTGCTAGCAATATGCCGGCCTCCACTCCTCCCACTCCCTGAACCAGAAAAGGAAAAGAGGGGATAGAGTGGAGGACAGTAGTGGGCTAGAGAATCAGACCACAAATGTTCTAGCCCACTACCCTCCTCTTTCCCATTTCTCTCTTCTGCTCTGCCCCCCCCCCCCGGTCAGGGAGTGGACCAGAAAGAGAAAGCAGTGGAGGCCAATGGGGGAACCTGGACTCAAAACTAGGGCATGACAGGTTTTCTCACTGGTACCTGGTATTCCGAGGTGAACTGTTCCTGAACAGGGAGGTTCCGCTCTGCTGTCATTGCTAATATTTAGCCACCACAACAGGCACGGCATCGTGAGGTGTCACAGGATGAAAACTGCCTACAGGAAAAGGCTCTGGGGGTAAAGAGAGCCAGAGGAAAAGAGGGAGAGGGTTTCCCGGTCTGAGAGAGAGTGCTTCTGTTTACCCCGACACCCCCTGCAAAACCAGTGGTGCGACCAACCCTGGACCGTGCGCTCAGCTCCAACCCCATCTCTCTTGCAGGCTTCTTGCATCGTGTTGGTCCAGTCACTCCCGCCTTTGTAGGCTCTGTTCCTTCGCTTCCTCCCTGCCTCACAGGTCCCTCACAAATGAAAAGAAGGCACGGAAATTGCAACCACTCTGAATACTGGGGGAAAGGCAGGTCAGGAATCTCAACTAATGAGCATCTGATTAATGTTTCAGCAGCAAGATTTTGGGGCTTCCCCTTTCCAGCCGCAGCAAAACGACCCACACTCCTCGCTTCTGGCCCGATGAGAAAAAGAGGCCATCACTCTCAAAATGAAGCTAAATTAATTCTCCAAGCCGTTGTCTATTCAGGACTGATAAAACACCTTGAGTTAATCTCTTCCACACCACAAGCAAGGCTTGGAGCCAGCAGTGCCAGGTGCATTGTCGTTTGTCACCACACCAGACAACCAGTGCTGCGTTGGAACAGGTGACACCTCTTCCCTGCCAGTCACCACCATCACCACCACCCACCACCCACCCCCGGCCTAGCTGCTTGGCAGTATTCAAAATTCAGGGGTTCCCTAACCTGTATTCCAGTTGGCTCTCAAACATCCAACGTGGCGCACAGAAGCCAGGGGTACTGCCAATTACCAGCAGAGCTGGGGTGACCTTCCCAGTCAACCATTTGGGCCCCTCCATAAAAGGTCCCAAATCACTGCATCTCCCCCCACGCGCACACCAGATGCAAGTCTCTTGTTATCTGGTGTGCTCCCTGGGGCACTTTGTGGGCCACTGTGAGATACAGGAAGCTGGACTATATGGGCCTACGGCCTGATCCAGCGGGGCTGTTCTTATGTTTTTATGCTTTTATAGTAGTTACGTAGCTAAAGCACCAAGCATCCAGAGGGCACCAAAAATGTTAACACCCCTCATAACACCTCCCATTTGACATCTAACAGGCCTCCAAAAGGCCTTCTGAGGCCTGGGGGGCATTGGGTGTCTTCTTAGGCAGTGGATACCTTCCTCTGGCCTTGAGGGGGTGTCTTAGAGGCCTCCAAAAAGTACTTTCAGTTTTTGCCAAAAACCAGAATTGCCTCTAAGACACCCACCTCAAGGCATGGAACCTGGGGCATTGTACCCCCTTGTCCCCCCAGCTACGCCACTGTTTGACAACATTATAGGAGAAACACTTCTTATTGAACGAGGTCTGGAAACAGCACTATAAAAATGTCACCGTATCTTACAAAAATGTAAGTTAAACAAACTGTAGCCGTATCTGAGCTGCATTTAAAAAAGAAGCGGAGGTGAAGAGAGAAAGGAACGTGGGAAGACGGCGATGGAGAACCGTCGCACCATATGTGATGAAATGGGGAGGGGAGAGATGCTGGGCAAAGTCCCCACACCTGCAAATCCTCACCACCACCAGGAATTGCTGCAGACACGGCCAGGCTGTTTCATTTTGCTGCAAAGCACCTGGCAGAAACTAATATTCCTCTCCCTCGCCCAGCATTTATTAATAGCACAGGTTTTTGTACATGTTTACGAAGCTCAGTCTGCACAACAGCCATTGACCATAAATCCTGTCAAGTGGCACCAAACCTTCCAGTGTTTCACAGGTGCAAACAGAAGGACCCCCATCCTCACGCCAAGGGTCGCTGCCTGATCTGACCTCTCCCCATTCCATGCTGCTGACGGGTTTTTTTTTTCCCCCCTCCAGCTTCCTGTGTATTGAACAGGAAGGGGCAGGCAGGGACAAGTGGGTGGGTGGAAGGAGAGCGGCACGCTGACATTTTGAGTCAACGAGTGCGCTTTGGTCTCTGTGCACCACCAGAGTCAGGACACATCTGCCTCCATGCTCTGGCTGGAAACCTGAGTGAAAAGACTGAAGCCAGAATAACTTTGGTGCATCTGGTCACCAGCCATCTCAGGGACAAAACAGAGGCAACCGCTCTGGTAAACACAATGAACAATCTGTGCATCTAGCCTGTTTTTATCTGCTCAGCACCACAGCTTCCAGACTTCATCCACGGCACAGCAGATTCTTGAAGCCAGATGATGGCCCCTACCTGCAGCCGGACAAACATTTGCAAAATCAGATGTGACGGCAAACCACAGTTAACTATGGTTTTCAAGCCAGCTGCAACCCATAATTTCAAATCCTGGTTTGATGGCCCCCAACGTACACCACAGTTTTCAGGCAGGCTCCAGTGTACACAAAACTACAGATTTAAGTAAAACACCAATGGTTTAGTGTTATGTCTGAATTCACCCAGTACGTTTTTTCCCCAAGAGAAAGATACCAGAAAATGGAGACAGTCCTCAGTAAATTGGGACAGCTGGAGTGTGTGGCACCTCCAATACAGACTGAATAATTTAACACCCCACTGGTAAACACCTCACCACATTACTCCATTCCTGTCCAGATCACATCGTTTCAAGTCTCTGCTTATTGGTCATTTCTGCCTGAGACAAACAGCTCCATATTGTCAGAAGCCAATTAACAAATACCAATGGGAGCCACATCTCCCTGAGTCTCCATTTTAGTTAATGGCTTCCAGGACATTGAAAACATTTGTTTTTTTTCTTTGAATGGGCCTAGCAAAAAGGTTAATCCTAATTGGCCAGCAGTTAAGTGCACATTTGATTCTCCAAATCTAATTTGTTAACTGAGGTTGTAGTTGGAAACAAGTGGCCCTGGCTTCAATCAGATCACCTGAAAGGGGAGGGGGTTATTAGTTCTGACTTTTCTTCCTGCCATCCCTCTGAAAATGGGTTGATGGAGGTGGGAGGAGAGATAAGGAGGCATATGCATAGGTACCCAGATTAATTTTGGAAAGGGTCTTCCAAGGGAGAAATGGAGGCACACAGGGGAAGACAAAAACAGCCAGCCCTTCCTTGGGGTTCATTCTCTCTCTTCCAGATATAGCCAGTTCAGAGGAAGATGGGCTTGAAGTCAGCTGTCAGCCAGGGTGCAGACCCAACTGAGTTTAAATTCCCCATATGCAGCCAGGCAGTGAGCAGGGTGTTCATGGATCACTAGGAGATCTCTGGGCCAAGGTGGCCAGGCACAATTCATCTTCCCCTGCACACTGCAGCTTCTAACAATGGGTCTGCCTGGCCCACTAGAGTCACTTTTGAAGCACTGCTGCCCCCTGCTGGTCCCAGGATTTTTGGGAACACCACACATTTCTCTTCCCCCCCACCCCAATCAGGGTTAAGAAGTACTTCCTTGGAGGATTAGTGGGATAAAAATGCAAAATGCACTTAAAAAGAAGTGTGAAAGTCTCTCTCTCTCTCTCTCTCTCTCTCTCTCTCTCTCTATTAGAGCACTTTTCCTAATTGCCCAGAACATATTCAGTAACTATTTAAACAACCCTATACAGTGGCCTATATTGTCAACTGGGAAAAGGGGTAGCTAAGGAAGAGGTAGAGGATCGTAACCTCTCTAAGAAGTTGCTTTTAATGGCAGTTACTTGCCAGACTATGGTTCAAGAGACGGCCATGAGGACTGACAAGGAATTCTGGGAAAAGCACAGAGAACCCCCCCCTAAAAAACATGATGTTACTGGACACAAACAGCATCCCTCTCACCTTCCTTTGTGCGAGTACTGAGCAAAGAGTGCCACAGGCTGTCCCTCATGTTACTGACCCCTCCCTCTCTGCAGGCACAGGTAGCAAGGAAAGGATACGGAGCCGGCATCCGTCACCACCTGGAGCACAACTGTAATGGAAGAACGGGGGTGCAGTGTGCCCAGGATCACTGCCTCACAAGTCTTCTTGATCATCTGTTCACGGCTTCTCTCGTAGACACCTGGGAGGAAGCAAGCAAAGAGGGTCCCAGGTTCAATGGTGAACTATATCAAGGTCTAAATTGTGATGGCTCCTAGATGACTTCTAGATGGCTCCAGGCAGGTTGTAAGAAGAACCTCGCTGGATTAGGCGAGAGGCCCATATAAGTCCTGCCTCCTATTTCTCACAGTGGTCCACCAGACGCCTCAGGGAGCACACAAGACCACAAGAGACCTGCATCCTCGTGCCACACCTTGCACCTGGCATTCTGAGGGAGCCCACTTCTTACATCAAGAGGTTTCACAGCTTGCAGCCTGCGATGGACCTTTCTTCCAGAAATCTGTGCAATTCCCTTTTAAAGGTATCTAAGCCAGATGTCATCACCTCATCTTGTGGCAAGGAGTTCCACAGATTAATCACACACTAGGTAAAGACATATTTTTCTTTTGTCTGCTCTAACTCTCCTAAAACTCAGCTTTCGTGGATTTCCCCTGGTTCTGGTGCTGTGAGAGAGGAAAAAGAACATCCCTCTATTCCAGTGATTTTCAACCTTTTTCATCTCGCGGCACACTGGCAAGGCACTAAAATGGTCAAGGCACACCATCAGCTTTTTGACAATTGACAAGGCACACTGTGCTGTCAGTGGGGGCTCACATCCCCCAATGGTCCTATTGATAAACGATACTTTCTTAAATTCCCACGGCACACCTGGGGACCATTCGCAGCACACCAGTGTGCCACGGCACAGTGGTTGAAAATGGTTTGCTCTATTCACTCTATCCATCAACTGCAAGGTCCCTTCTTGCTGCATTGTACATTCCCAGCTTCCACTCCTCGTGGGTAACCTTGGTCTCTACACATGGAAGTTCCTTCTAACTCAAGGCTATTCCAACTCAAAGCACTATGGCACTTCCATGCACAAACCTCCTCTGGTGTAGGAAGGTCCAGAAGGTTAATGCTACGACACAGAAATCTGACCTATTTGCCCAGCTTTACAGTGGCATGTATAGATTTCATAAATAATACCTTCAGAAAAGAATTAATGGAATTCAGTGGAATTCAAGCTTCTTCTGGCTTGTACTGGTTCAGGCACGGGGGTGGGAAGAAATAATAATAATAATAATACAGGTATTTCTATACCGCCTTTCTTGGTCCTCAGATTCCTCCTTAGACTTTATTCAAGGCGGTTTACATAGGCAGGCCAATTTAAATCCCCGTAGGGATTTTTACAATTTGAAAGAAGGTTTCTATCTTTCAAGAAACCACAACATTCAGGTGTTTCTTTCATGATCTGGTTGCACATTCTGGCCTCCATCATCCCACGCTCAGAGCAGATGGAATAGCTCGGCTCAGCTTGTCAGCTGCTTCAAGGTGTCAGTGGCCTCGAACTGGCGACCTTCGGATGTTATCTTCAGGCAAATGGAGGCTCAACCCTCTAGACCAGACCTCCTGCCCAGGGTTGCATCATTTAATGCCCTCCCCACCAAACAAAATCCTCCCTACGTGGGACAGAAGAGATAGCATGTTAAAGGAGGATTTAACCTGGCTTTCTCCTTCCCTGCAACTTGAGAACGAGATACATTCTGGAGAGTGTTTTCAACATGCCCAGGGGGGCACTGGCTGCAGCCTGAAACGGTTCAGTGCGTGAGAAGCCTGACCACTGCCTTCTGCTGAAAAAAACAAACTGGTCCTAAGATGGATCACTCCAAGTAACACACAAGCTTAAAAGGGAGGCTACAAGCCCAATCCTAATGGTTCTAATGGCACAGCACTCTCCATCTTACCCTCCCAAAGAACAAGGGGACATACGTGCAGGGAAATTTTAAGCAATTCACTCATTTATATGTCATCTTTCCTGACCATTCAGCCCAAGGCAGCTTAACGGTAAACCACCCCCAAAAAGCATGCAATAAAAACACCATCCAAATGCATGTATTAAACACAGCTGGTATAGAAACAGTGTCTTCTGTTAAACGACTACAGGCTGATATAGGAGTAGACCCATGTCACAGAAGTCTCCTACCCAGCAACAATTTCTGTCTGATTGGAAGGCTTACACCTATCTAAGCAGACTCTCCATGCAGGAAGGCTGCCCTTCAGAATGCTCTCTTAAAGGGATGCCAAATCAAGGCACATGCCACCTCTTTGTGCATTAATGCTAATGCCATCAAGCTTGCAAATAAGATCAGCTGTATTTTCTCTCTCTCTCTCTGAAGAGCTGCTGTTGTTGCCACAGAAAGGGAAAGAAATTCTTTTGTTTCTTAATTTAATTATTCTGCTGCAATGCCAACCCACCCCCCCTCCCTCCCAGAGGTTTCATGGCACTGAAAATCTCAGCGGGAAGAACAAGGATAGGAGAAGGCGAAGAAAATATATATTCTGGCGCCTGCAATTTTTTTTTTTTGTTTTTGCGAGCTCCCTGTGGAGAGAACAAGATATCCAGATGGCATCACTGCAGGATTCCAGATGGCCCAATTCGGCTGTGGAGATAACAGGCTCATCTCACCTTTTGATTATGCTAGTTGGGTGGGGCGGGGGGGTGAGGATGGCAGAAACAGGGTGAAAAAAGAACGGGGACAAATCGAGCTGTTCTCACCAACACCTTTGTACAAAGATGCTTTTGTTCTCATGATGTTATAAACTGCTACTTGAACAAAGAAACAAGGACAGACTTAAAAATAGGGGTGATGCAGGGCAGCTCTCATAAGAACGGGGAGGGGGGAGAGGAAAGGATGTGTCTTGGGGAGGGACTTTAGCAGCAGTGGCCAAACTTGCTTAATGTAAGAGCCACATGTGATATATTTCAGACATCTGAGAGCTGCAAGAGAGATGTCTGGGAGCCACTTTATTTAAGCAGCATTAAATTCTTAGATCTATTGACTTATCATGAACGTGAAACGTACATTTTGGCCCACTGGACTCTCAATATATACCCAGTAAATAATTATAAAGCTTGAAACATTTTTATTTACCTATTGTATTAACCATGATGCAAGAAGGAACTCGGCCAGTGTATTTCTGTGAGCCGCACATTATATGTTTAAGAACCACACGTGGCTCTCAAGCTGTGGTTTGGCCACCCCTGGACGACAGCTTATTGTCTGAGTTCATAAGCTGTGTATGGAAGGTCCAGAGATCAAATGCTTACATCTGCCACCCAGCAGGGCTGAGACAAGCTCTTCCCAGACTGCGCAGTGTCAGTCAAAGCATACGGCAATTTGGAAGAGAGAGACAGAGTCCAGCGAAATGCTGCTCCTGTGCGGGATATGGAGCACCCAATGCTCCAACTGTGGTGTGCTGCATCCACGGGTCACTGCTCCACAACCCCAACCCAGCATCAAACAACTATGCAAGTTCCTCTACTTAACGCTTGAGACAGGGCTCCAGAGGGACTGTGCTTCGCGCGTCTGAAACCTCCCACCCAAATATGCACAATGATCAAATGTGCCAAACTGTGAACACGCACATATGATGACATGCCAACATGCATGTGTGTGCATCACAGAGCTCCAAATGGAACGCAACTGGCCCCCAACAACCTCAAAAAGAATACTGTTGTGTGCTCTCCGCTTTCCTCAAACAACTAGAAGTTCCAGGGGTTGCACCTCCCAAGTTTGGTTTCTGTTAGCAGAGAGAGCACTAGATGGCATTCGAGCAACAGATCAACAGACCTTATTTATAAATGTAGAGGCAGGCAGAGTGTAAAAACATGCAGCAATTTGAGCTCTTACCTGGTAGCAGCCATTAAACTTGTGGAGAGGCATCTAGCACCCCCAAGGCTCTTTCAGCCTCTCAACCGTCCTCTCCCTCTAGGAGAGCTATCTCCATTCTAGAGAGATCTCTGACCCAGGCAACTATCTCCTAAGCCAGTGGTTCTCAATCTGGTGGGTCGTGACCAGGTAAAGGTTCCCACTGTCTATTTAAGGGGTGGGGAAAGGACAAGGGCAGCGACGCGATCCCCAGGATTGTGTCGCTAAGGGGAGGCAAAGGGGGGGTGTTTTCCACTTACTTTCACTCACTGCGGGCTGCTGAAGACTCCAGGAGGTGCGGAGAGCCCCGCACAGCCCTCCGCAGGGCCCCCCAAAGCTTGGAATCTTCCAATGGTTGGCAACCTTCAGTCTCGAAAGACTATGGTATAAGCCTACAGCACCCGGTATTCCCAGGCGGTCTCCCATCCAAGTACTAACCAGGCCTGATCCTGCTTAGCTTCCGAGATCAGACGAGATTGGGCATGTGCAGGGTAACAGTTGCTGTTTAATCTTCCAAACAAATCATCATAATGCACTTCAGGTTTCCAGGAGGTGCTTTGCAATTGCTTTTTCTGAAAATGCCGAAAGCATTGGGGAGTCCTGCAGAGGACTCTCTGAGCCTCCTGGAGCCTCCAGAAGTCCACAGTGAGTGAAAGTAAGTGGGAATCACACCCCCTTGCCCCCTTAGCCACACAATTAGGGAGTAAAGCTCCCTAAAAGTTTGAGAACTACTGTCCTAATCTACAATTGAGGAAAGTAAACAACCCACCAGCCAGGTACATTAATCAGTGATCAGCCTGACAAAGACACAGACACAAAGGTAAGGAGTCCCTTACCAGGAAGGCCCACTTTGGTTCTCAGCAGCACTTCCAGAGTTGCCTTATCGTAGATCTCCTTGCTGACTTTGACTTCTGTCGGCCCATATACACCAGCCAGCACCGAGGTGTCCCCTGGAAACAGCAAAGAAGGTGGACATAATCGTTGTATTTAGGTGAAGTTATTTCAGTTCCCCAATTCCTCTTCCCTTTGGGGAGTAGGGTAAGCAGGGAATGCTGAGTTCCTTTAAAAAAACAATTATCACATCAGCACAAATTAACTTGTGCTGTTTTTTCCCCCCAAAACAGAGTTCCAGATTGCAGGGAGGGGGAACAAGGGAGCATCCCCTCCTCCTCTGAACAGGGCAAAGGGGTGGTGATCCTTAAGAGGCTCCCAGAAGTTTTGAAGGGAGCAGATCTGGGGAGAACCCTGAATCATCAGAAAAGCCCAGCCCCATCGAATCAGGCCAAAGGTCCATCTAGTCCAACTTCCTATATCCCACAATGGCCCCCTCAGATGCCTTAGGGGGAGCACACAAGATAACAAGAGACCGGCATCTTGGTGCCCCCCCTTGCACCTGGCATTGTGGGATTGCCTACTCCTAAAACCAGGAGGTTGCACATACCCATCATGAACTTTTCCTCCAGAAATCTGTCCAATCCCCTTTTGAAGGCATCTAGGCCAGCCTCCTTCACCACATCCTGTGACAGGGTGTTCCACAGGTTAACCACAGGCCAGGTAAAGAAATACTTTTTTTAATGCTGCCTTTTCAGACTAATCACACGCTGGGTAAATAAATGTTTCCTTTTGTGTGTCCTAACTCAGCCCCCTGGGGGCTGGGGGATAAGAATAGGCCCTCAGTTTGGCTGTACTTGTCATAAGAGGCGACCAAACAGCCACCGGGTAGATGGGGATAGATGGGACTCATTAGCCTGGGAAGGCAGCTCATCTGAGAGAAGGAAAACTCTGATCCCAAACCTCCACTGCCTTGTGGCTACATCCAGTTACAGAGAAGGCTTCAGGAATCAACCTCGAGGCAAATCCGGAGCCAGAGTCCCTGAGGCAGTTCATGGCTGAACAGTCACGTTCTGTTCTAGCAACTCCTGCGATGCCGCTGGAACCAACTGTATTGGCCTCTGCCTTTCCACTGGACCATTTCAGTGACGTGGAGAGGGGGATTTGCTGCATGGGAAACAGTTTATCCTCCATAACTACTTTACCCAGGCTTCGCGCACTGGAGAGAGGACACTGTTCCAGAACCACATTTCTGAGCATAATACCAAAGTTTTCTGAGAGTGAAGGATGCCAACATGAACTCAGCTGACACTCAACTTTAGTGGGTTCTGGTTCTGGTACTGTGTGAGAGGGAAAAGAACATCCGCCTATCCATGTCATCCCATCCCATCCTGTGGCAAGGAGTTCCACAGGTTAATCGCACACTGGGTAAATGTTTCCTTTTGTGTGTCCTCATTTCGTGGCTGTTCCCTGGCTCTGGTGTTGTGTGAGAGGGAAAAGAACACCCCCTGTCCACTCTATCCCTCCCATGAATCCTGTGGCAAGGAGTTCCACAGGCTAATGACCCACTGGGTGAAGAATAGCTGTGCACCATTTCCTCATAAGGAGCCCTGGGGGCAGGGGGGGAGGGAGGGAAAGTGGGGAGGGGGCACCCAAGGAGTGGGGAGGGGATTGGCCCCCCAGGGGCCCACACTGCTGACCCTGCATCCAGGAGGCGGAGCCATCGGGGCGGGACAGCAGCCCCTGTTCGCAGAGGATCCGGCGCAGCGCGGGCAGAGTCCCGGGATCCACCCGCTTCCCTCCACTCGCCATGCCACCCACGTGGGTCCCCCTTCTGTCACTTCCGCATCCGGGAACCCGCGCGCCTCTTTGATGGACGGGCCTCTGCTCCAACCCCAGCGCCCCAAGAGCAAAGCCCCGCCCCTTTTCAAGCCCCGCCCACACCGCGCTCTGGAGCGCCTGGGGAGGGCCAGAGCGCCCCGCCCGAGAGGCGTGGCTTGGTGGGGCCACGCCCCCGCGGCGCTCCTGGGCTCCTAAGATGGCGGGAGCCGCGGCCACCCGAGCCCGGCTGCTGCTGGGACGCCTCCTGCCCCGGAGCCCCGCGCGGGGGCTGCGCGCTGCAGTGAGTCGCGCGCGGGGAGCCCCGGCTGGCCCCGCCCCGCCCCGCCCCAGCAAGGAGGGAGGCAGGCAGGACCCTGGGGAGGGGGTCTCCAGGGGTCCCTGGAGCCACTGAGGAGGTGGGGGTCCTGGGGGGGTCATAGTCCCCCAGTGGGGGTCTTGGGGGTCCAGGATGGGGGGCTCTCTCCCACCCCCACCTGTGTAACCTGTTGCAAGCGTATGTGGGGGTGGGGCTGGCTGAGAGGGGTTCTCTGCTCCCTCCCCCCAGTATCCTCAAAGGGAGGGGGGTCTGCAAGCAGAGGGGGGATCCTGGTGGGGATTTGGAGGGGTCTTTCACCCACCCCTACTCTCCCCGTGTGTTGCAGGTGTATAAGGAGTGGGGGGCTGGCTCAGGTGGGGGGAGGCTAAGGGGACATTCTCCACACCCCCAACGTATCCTCAGATACTGGGGGGGGTCTGCAAGCAGAGCTGGGTATCTGAGGGTGGTCTAGGATGGGAGGAGGAGATGTCTCCCACCCACCCACCTGCGTAATATGTTGCAAGTGTATGTGCAGCTTGGGTGTCTTACTGGGGGTGGGGGGCTGGCTCAAATGGAGGGGGGCTGCATATGTGCCCCTTGCAAGGCTTGCTCCCAGCTTACCGTCCCAGCTGTTTGCTCCTACAGTTAAGATCCAATGATGCAATACTACAGTAGGGATAGGAAGATCTTTGATTGAGAAGCTTAAGGGTGTCATGCAGGCGTCCCCCTTCTCCTGCAGTGGGGGGGGGGCAGAGGTTGTCCTCTTTCCAGAAAAGTGCAACATGAGTGTCATTAAGGGGGAGAGAAGAATGAGTACTTTGAATGTGGGTGGGTGACACACCTTGTCTGTAAAGTAGTGGAGTGGGGGGGGGGAGATCTGAAGAAGGAGAAGTGAAAAGGCGGGGGGGGGAGTGGGGTTAGAACTGGGCAAAGGAGACCTCTGAAAGTCAGGACTCCTGGGTTCCATTTATTGTTGGTATTTTATGCTGCCCTTCCTTCAAGGAGCGCTGGGTGGCAGAACCTTTGTAAAACAATTCATACTCCAGCAGTCCACCTCTGCAGGGGTCACCGGGATGACTTTCCACAGTTAATAAAGCAACAACAAGCTCAATTCATAACCAGAATTTTTTTAAATAGTTCATTAAAAACACCTAACAGCAGAAAGGGCTGAAAGACAGGAACATTCAGGCCAGTCTGAACAAGTAAGTCTTGGCCAGATGCTGAGAAAACTCCCAAGGGAGGTCCAAAATTTAGGTGCTTCTCCCAAGAAGTCCCTGTTGTTCGTAGTCGCACCTCTGTAAGAAGCAGGACTTGGAAGCAAGGTCTCTGGTCCTCTCAGCCCCTTTTACCCTCACAACAACCCTGCCAGGAGGTCAGTCTGAGAGGTAGTAATTGGCCCAAGGCCACAGGTTGTGCTTCAGCACTATGTAGGGATGATGATGATGAATTCAATTTGTATTCCATCTTTCTCCCTGAAGGACACCCAAGGCAGATTTAGAGCCAAATCTTCTTGGTGTATACGCATTGCTTCAAAACAGCGAGGCTCTGGCAAGCAGGCAAGAGAGAATTAATTTAGAAAGGGGTTGGGAGTCAGAGTTCCTGAATACTGATGGCTGTTTGGGGAAAGGAGAGGGGTTTAGGCTGGGGACAGAGCTACCTATACTGTGGTAGGTCTCTCCATACCTCTGGATTTCACAGCCTCAGGATACTTTCCAACCACTTCTTGGGAATGTTCAATTCAGCATTAAATTGTAAACTCCATGGGGCAGAGATCTGCCTGTTATACTCTGCAAATAACTGATGCTTTATAAAAATAACTTTCTTCTCAGTGAGAGTTGCTCCCAACTAACCACTATGCACGGGATTGGTCCCTTTTAGTATTTAAGGCAGCATGAAGGCATCTGGGAGCCAATGCACTTGTGGTTTGATGAGGGTGGGAGGTTTGTGCTAGAAAGACCTTGTGCTAGAAGGACCTGTTTTAAAAGGCATTTCTGCCAGATGTGGACCGGGAGTGATCCTCATAAGTCTGCTTCTGTCTGAGACTTTGCAAAACCTTGAGTTCCTTCCTTGCAAAAGCAGAGAAAGGGAATCCATCTCAGCTGTGGCTTTCTCCTCTCTGATTGGGCCTTTGGAGGGGCGTGAGGAGGGTGTGTGCCTTCTCTGGACAGCTTTCCATTTTAACCCATTCCCTCCAGGAATTAATTTACTGGGGTCACTGGGCAGTCTTCTTGCAGGACCTCAGATTCACAGAGCAGTTTTCCTTCTCGGACTGACATCAACAAACATTTATGTTTGTTCATTTAACGATTCCTTCCTGGGTCTGACTGATTTAGGTCATTGTTGATTTTTGAACAGTTCTTGCAAACGTTTAAAGACAAACAGCATCCACTGATGGATATGATAACTTACATACAGCAGTATAGATTGAACTATAGACTGAACCAGTTTCTATTCCATCACACTCTAGTGTGCAGGAGACGTAAAGGGCATAATCCTATGCTTGTCTACCAGTGGTGTTTACTCTCCGAAAGGTGTGTGTAGGTTTGCAGCCGAAGGCTACAGTCTTGTACTGCCTTCCCTGGGAGTAAGCCTCATTGAATTTAATGAGTCTCACTTCTGTGCATGAGGGTTGCACTGTAGGTTTGTCCTCTGATTAACCAATCAATTGATGCCAGTTGCAATCTTTTACATGCTAACCTGAGAGGAAGCCCCATTAAAGTCAGCGGGGCTTGCCTCTGAGTAGACAGGCATGCAATTGCACTGTTAAGATTTCTTTGTTCAGTTGCATTTACTTATTTGTACATTTTTGTCCTGCAAGCCCACACGGGCATTTACAAATAAGTAAATGTGGCACGGCGGAGTAAAGCTGTACACCACGGCTGAGAGTGGCTCTGCAGGGTCTCCTACCTGGAGATGTTACCAAGGATCAAACTCAGGACCCTCTGCATGCATATAGGGTTCCACCCACTGACCTACACTCCCTCACCCATCATAAAAAGAGGGAAGGAACTTTGTACAGCACCCAGAGCTCCTTGAAGGAAGGACAGTCTAAAAATGTGATTGACAGAGACAGACAGACCTCCGTGAACCTTACGTGGCCCATAGGCCACTTTTTGAAACAAGGTGTTGTGGCATTAGGTCATAGAGTTCAGTCCACCTTTGAAAACTGGCAGAGGTGTTTCTCTTTTGTGGCAATTCTGTTCAGCACATGGATTATGCCACCACTTTCAGTCTGGTGCCATGCTCACCTTCTCACAATGTGTCCCATTGTTTTCTCCCCACTCCCAGGGATCCCTCCGGCAACAGGAAGAGTTTACTTCGCTTGAGGAGAAGCCGCAGTTCCCAGGGGCCTCTGCTGAGTTCATGGACAGCCTCGAATTCATTCAGCCCAATGTCATCTCGGGGATTCCCATCTATCGGGTCATGGACCGCCAGGGGCAGATCGTCAATCCCAGCGAGGACCCCCAGGTGAGAAATAGGCACCCTGGTAGGTTGCTTGATTCAAGAGGGGCATGTAATCCTGTATTGTTCACAGCCAGAACAATCCCAGCCTTTCAAGGTACTGGAATAATATCGTCAGCCCCACTGGGATATTTTTCATCTGGTGGTGTTTGTCGCATACTTCCTCTTGTTCCAGCTTCCCAAAGAGCAAGTGTTGAAGTTCTACAAGAGCATGACGCTTCTCAACACCATGGACCGAATCCTCTACGAGTCCCAGAGGCAGGTACGGTTACAGTGGAAATACTTGAGTAGGGCAGGCAGGCTGATGGAGATCCTTGTCTCCTTGGTTGTTTACCCATGTTTGAGAGCAAAGTGTGACTTTGCCCCTGGGGAGAATCCAGTCTTCCAAATTGGAACCACTCACTGCAACAGAGTTGGGGAAAATTTAATGTAGCTCAGCAATTGTCAGTGTTTTTCTTCTCATGGCAAACTGACCTCTGTGGTCTTCTCTACGGTCTTTGCTTCTTGTGATGTCATTTCTAGCTTTCAGGAAACTCTTATGGGTTCTGCAGCTCTGTTTCTAGGGCAACTGTCTGTAGCAATGAATTGTCTGTCCCTCCACCGGCAGACAGTCACTACAGACAGTAGGCACAACCACAGACCATTTGCAGCACACCAATGTGCTGTGACATACTGGTTGAAAATTGCTGATCTTGCTCGGGGGGGGGAGAGAGAGAGAGAGAGAGCCCTGGGGCCAAGCCCCTGCACTCCCTTGCACGACAGTCAGTTGCACCTTCCACTTCTAGGGTCGGATCTCCTTCTACATGACCAACTACGGAGAGGAAGGCACACACATTGGCAGCGCGGCCGCCCTTGATGACACCGACCTCGTGTTTGGGCAGTATCGTGAAGCAGGTAACAGTCAGTGAATCCCGGGTAGGGGTGGGAGGGCCATAGCTCAACTGTAGTATATCTGCTCTGCATGTAAAAGATGCCAGATTCCAACTTCCAGTAGGGCCAGGAGAGATCCCTGCCTGAAACCCTGGAGAGCTGTTTAGTCTGGGCTGCCCCTGCATAAGACTCCATCATAAAGGCTTGGCTGGGATTGGCTCGGCCTCTAGGTGGCAGCAGATGGTCACACTGCTGGAATGCTCTTCAGTGCAGATGGTACAAAATAAGCCCAGGCAGATCAGTGGAAGGGTTTCTTCTGTGGGTTTGGATCTGGACCACCAGCTAGCCCCACCCCAAAACTCCTTCTGGAGCAAAGAGCCTGAACTCTGATAATTTCCTGCCAGGGATCAGAGG